>NW_019396632.1:1960-32068 GCF_000591075.1 Eurytemora carolleeae | reverse complement strand
GTCCCTTTAATTCTTAATTAATACCTATACTGTCCCTTTAATTCTTAATTAATACCTATGCAGTCCCTTTAATTCTTAATTATTATAAAACTCCCTACCTACAGTATCCCAATGAGCCCCAACTACAACTATTTTGTCTAGTTTAGTTGCATAGTGTACTCCTGGATAAACTGCTATTATATTACTTCCTGCAGGGATCTCCCAATCCTTTTTTCCTGCCCAAAACTAATAAAATAAAAATATAAAAGTTGGCTAAAATAGAAAAGTTTACACCATCAGGTTATAGAAATATGGGAATTATAAAATTAGAGTTTGAGGAGAGACCGTTTTTATTTAAATCAATTTTAGCTCCGAAAAGTAAAATGTAAAAGAAAAGTATCCCCGCATTTTCTGGTTCTCACTGTATACAAATAAAACAATGCCTATACTTACCCAAGTATGGAACTAACTTGGTGTAAAGACTTTATAAACAATGCCTATTACCCAATTATGAAACTTACTTGATTTGAAGACTTATTAAACTATTCCTACCCAAGTATGAAACTGACTTGGTGTAAAGGTCTTTATAAACTATGCCTATACTTACCCAAGTATGGAACTAACTTTATGTAAAGACCTTATAAACTATACTTACCCAAGTATGGAACTAACTTGGTGTAAAGACTTTATAAACAATGCCTATGCATACCCAATTATAAAACTGACTTGGTGAAAAGGTCTTTATAAACTATGCCTATACTTACCCAAGTATGGAACTAACTTTATGTAAAGACCTTATAAACTATACTTACCCAAGTATGGAACTAACTTGGTGTAAAGACTTTATAAACAATGCCTATACTTACCCCAATTATGAAACTAACTTGGTGTAAAGACTTTATAAACAATGCCTGCTTACTCAATTATGAAACTAACTTGGTGTAAAGACTTTATAAACTATGCTATTTACCCAATTATGAAACTAACTTGGCGTAAAGACTTAATAAACTATGCTACTTACCCAATTATGAAACTGACTTGGTGTAAAGACTTGAGTACCAGAGAGAAGTCCCAGGTTTCCAAGTTTCCGAAGAATATATTGACCTGGACAAAAATGAATTAATAAATCAATCGTTCGCATTTTAAACTTTTTTTGTTGTAAAAACTAGCTAAATTCAAAGTTAAGTACTCTCAATTTTGTTGATGCAAAATCAGCTTTAAAAACGCAAAAATTGCTTTCTGGTTTAGTTTTCTAGTTTTGGTTAAAAAATTTTCTTGAGAAATAAAAATGTTAAAAATCATGATGTACTGCAATCCATCTTGTAGCGGGACAATACAAATAAATTCAAGGATTATCGTGGAAATGATTTGAAAATGAAATATCTCAAAATATAAGAATATCATGATTTACGCCCCCCCCCANTGTCCCTTTAATTCTTAATTAATACCTATACTGTCCCTTTAATTCTTAATTAATACCTATACTGTCCCTTTAATTCTTAATTAATACCTATACTGTCCCTTTAATTCTTAATTAATACCTATACAGTCCCTTTAATTCTTAATTAATACCTATACTGTCCTTGAGAGTAGAATTCGTCTCCTCATTCCTATTCAATTGTAGATACAGGTAATTACAACAAATTATTAATAATATTTTTTTTCATAAATGCAACAAATAAAAACGGAAAGTAAAGGGTTTAATTTCAAAAATAAAATATAAAAATTATTTTGTAACACGATAAAAATCAAAAATAATTGTTTTCAGGTTTTTAGGTTTTCAGGTTTTCATGATTCATTAAAATAAAACAACACCGGTTGAAGAAATATATTTACTATTTTCTGTTTATATTGTTATTTTTATTTATTTACCTGGGCAGGGTAAACACGTTGTTTAACATAAACTTCAAATTATTCCTAAAAAAAAAATAATGAAAGGGAGTGACCGGCAATGTATGGTAGTTGAACTAAGAATGTATTATTGTGAGGAAATTTTGTAGGAATCATTTGAGACGTTTTTAAGGTGCATATTTGTTCATATTAAAATCCTCATAGATTGTTCATTTTTGAGGGATGATTTTGATAATCGGTTTTTAAAAAAATTATCAAATAACTCACGACGAAAAATGTGCTAAAAATTCTACAGTAAACCAATTAGTTGTTTAGGCACAGGTTGAGAAAATAAAAATTAACTATTATCATCGAAAATAAGTAATCTTATTTTCTGTAGATTTCCTGGAATTTTTATTGAAAAGACGACATTACAAATTCATAAAGAATAAGAAACTTTATATGATAATAAAAAGAAATAATTGATTATAACTCGATTTATTGGGAAAATTTCAATATGAGAAATATGTTTCTGAACATGTAATTAGTTTACTGTAGTATTTTTGTTAGGCTTTGTCGTCATTATTTAATAATTTAAAAAAATCGATTCTGAAAACGTATGATTTAGAATGAATGATTTTGAACGTCGACTTGGCGCTCAAACTTAGTATTTATGAATCATTAAAACGTTTATATGTCTCAAATAAATCCTAAAAATTTTTTCTACAATACTATATTCTCAGTTCAACTACTATTCATTGCCGGTCACTCACATAAAACCAAAAAATATACAGTAAGTTTTAAACAATTAGAGCCGATAGAAAAATGCCGCAAAATTGAGACAATGCAAAAATTAAAAATATTTTGTTTTCTTTTTTTGTTCTCTTTTATATGCATGGTAGATCAAATGTCTAAGAAAACAAATGAAGACAGAACTAATTAGATTTTTTGGTGTTCAAAAGTGTGACATACACACAGAGTCCCACACATACACATACACACAGAGTCCCATATCATCATTTGGATTATCTCAAAGCTTTAGCACCAAAAAATGAACTTAATATTCGAAAAACCCAGTATTTTCTGGAAGCAAATTTTTATATTGGCCTTATACAATTTTTCAAAATGGTTCATTTTTTTTGAAATTTTCTGATAAGTTCCGAAAATCTATAATTTTCAACCATTAACGGTCCAATATGATGTGGACACTCTATACATCCCAGCATTATATAAAATCTATGTTTGACATTTCGTCATGGTGGTAGTTTTTAGAAATTTAGAAATAATTTTCCTAATATTGAACTTGAAATATTTGCCATTTAATAGCCGGATTCATCAGCTTGAACTTGAAATATTAGCCGGATTCATCAGATTATCACATGTTACTCGACCATGGACAAACATAACGAAACTGGGTTTAGGAAACCAAAAAAATCGTTCAAATCTTAAAAATCAATAATTAAAAATCAATTATAGTTTTTTGCAAAACAACGTACATTCCACCGATCGAAAATGATACGTGCACATCTTGAAAATGTTACGTGCACATCTTCAAAAAGTTTAGTGCACATCTTGAAAATGTTTAACATTTTACAAATCAAACCCTGATAGGAGAGAGTATCTACAAAAGCGTTTTTTTACGCACTACATTTAGCAGGGCTTAATTTAGTGAGATCAAGGATGATTAGGTGTTCCTCTTTTAACAATTCATTGTGAATAAAATATATGAAATAGTTTAATCCGCCCTTTGACATACTTATTCAAACATACATGTAAAGTAGTAATTCTAATCGTTTGTCTGTTTGTTTGTTTGTTTGCATGTCCGATTATAACGCATAAACCCCATGAACGATTTGTATCATATTTTGATTGGGGAGCTCAGGAGCACCAAACGAATGTTTTTAGCTTGGCTGTGAGATTCTAATTTGAGTTAGTCGAGTTGTATAGGGAAAAATAGCTAAATTCGTAATTTAGGACCAAGTGCGGGTAAACGGCGGGAGTTGCTATAAATACTCCTGGGCAACGCGGTGTTCCCAAGCTAGTTTAAACAGTAAACTGTACGTAGGGAAATGTAAACAGGGACAAACCGACAAATGGTTGAACAAAATTAAGCATTTTCTCAAAAATTAATAATATTAAAATTTTTAATCATGGCTACGCTTAATATGATTTTTTTAGCAAAAATAAAATAAAAATATGAATTATGATTGTTTTCTTACTGATCAACTAAATGAGGATCCACATCCACCTTGCTTATTTCTAATTCTTTCCTTAAACATAAAAATAAAATTGTTAACAAATTCAAATAATAAAAAAAAATTTTAAATATTGAATTTTCAAAAAATACTTTTTTTAAAAAAAGGTTAAATATTTTTTTAATACTAACCTGTAAATGTGTGTTAAATGGTCCTCCTGCGGGAAATCTGAAAAGTTATATTCCATAGGAGGGTTTAGATTTGGCGGGTAGTACTTCTTCAGTGGGGACCTAGTTAAAAAACAGTCAATTCTTGTTAAAAAAGGAGGGTTAAAAGTCTCCCCTCCCACCTTCTTTTATTTACAGGGCTGTTTACCTCAACGATCAGTGATTTGTAAAGAAGTTTATTCACTTTTGCTTAGGAGAAAAATAAAATTATAATAATGTTAAAGATTTTAATAAGGAAAAACTTTTTTATTAAAATAAATTGTTTTTTTTTCAGGTGTGATAAAATTAAATGAATCGTATCCTACAGTGAAAACCAGAAAACTCTGGAATTGGAAGACGACTTTGGACTCAAGTTATGACAGCAGTTGTGCAGTGTAAACAGACGTATTTCACTTAATAAGTGATCTAATAATTTACTAGTTTAAATAGTGCAACAGCAGTTGTGCAGTGTAAATAGACGTATTTCACTTAATAAGTGATCTAATAAGTTACTAGTTTAAATAGTGCAACTGCAGTTGTGCAGTGTAAACAGACGTATTTCACTTAATAAGTGATCTAATAAGTTACTAGTTTAAATAGTGCAACTGCAGTTGTGCAGTGTAAACAGACGTATTTCATTTATTAAGTGATCTAATAAGTTACTAGTTTAAAACTATTTGCTCCGTAACCACATCAAATACAATTCATCATTACTTTGAGGTCGTCTTCCACAGTTTTCTGGCTCTAGCTGTAAGATATCAGCTAATATATTAAATCATCAAAGGAGTTATGTAAATTATATTTGTGCATTACAAATCCAACACCCCTCTTCATTAAATCTAATTTGATCCCCGGCCCTTGTCAAAGAAATTTTAATTCTAGACACCCAGACTTAATAACTTGAAACGTCAAAAGTCTTTAGGACAAAAAACTTAGAGTTTGTAGGGCGTAATCGTTTTCTTTCTCTCTATGTAAATTGTAATGTATATACTGTATACCTGATATCAAACTGTAATGTATATACTATATACCTGATATCAAACTGTAATGTATATACTATATACCTGATATCAAACTGTAATTTATATACTATATACCTGATATCAAACTGTAATGTATATACTATATACCTGATATCAAACTGTAATGTATATACTATATACCTGATATCAAATTGTAATGTATATACTATATACCTGATATCAAACTGTAATGTATATACTATATACCTGATATCAACTGTAATGTATATACTATATACCTGATATCAAACTGTAATGTATATACTATATACCTGATATCAAACTGTAATGTATATACTGTATACCTGATATCAAACTGTAATGTATATACTATATACCTGATATCAAACTGTAATGTATATACTATATACCTGATATCAAACTGTAATGTATATACTATATACCTGATATCAAACGCTAAAGTTGTTGGCACTCGGAGTTTTATTGGCCTAAGAATAAAACACAGGTAGCTTCATAGATTATATCATTGCAAGATAAACACTGAACATTGACAATGTTTTTTTTAAAGTTTATTGAGTCTTTACCACAAAATGTTTTGTCGTTTTTTTATGAGAGATCAAAATCACCACAGTTTTAGTACATGTAAATATTTTTATTTACTGATAGCGCCGATTGAAGGATTCATATCTCTAATTGGATAATGAGATAGATAGAAAGATAGATGTTACCGCCATACTATTTCTATTGGTTCAGAATAGACAACAAACACCTGACTGAACTCTGATTGGATGCACTTTGACGTAGTTAGTTTGACGTGGAAGAGAATCTGAAATTTGGTCTTGAAAAACAACTTGATGTCATTTCAAGTTGATGGATAGATTCATTTCTGTAAACATAAATAAGGAAAACTAAATGTTCATTGTTTGTCTTAGCAAAATAAACAATTGATCCCTCTTTAAATCAGATTTTAAATTTTATGTTTACTCAATCATTTCTTAAAGCAAGATTATTTTTCTGAATGAAAATCAAGAAATTTTTTTAAGTTAATTTTTTCTTGGCATTGTACACAATTAATTGTTACATCATGTGCCGAGTCCATTAGCGCCTGATCCTATCAGGGTTCAGTCATGTGTTTGTTGTCTATTTGAACCAATAAAAATAGTATGGCGGTAGGATCTATCTTTCTATCTATCTCAGTATCCAATTAGAGATATGAATCCTTCAATCGGCGCTTTTAGTAAATGGAAATATTTACTTCTACCGAAACTATAGTAGTAAAATCATACTATACTAGCTTTGAAACCCAGTTTTCCATCAAAAATAGACTAAACTCACTTTTTCAAACTAAGCTAAGAGTCTTCTAACGAGTTTCCCAATACAGTTTTGAGGTAAATCGGTCAAGTGGTTCAACTAGATGCTTTACGCATTAAATATATGAGACGTTTTTTTACTTTTGTTTATAAAACCATAATAAACAAATATACTTTTCGAAAATTGAATTTCCTTAACTTCAGAATAATTTTCACAATGATGAATATATTATATTGCCCCTTTTTAGTATTAATCTATTTTTAAATTTACCAGTTTTATGAACAATTTGGCTAACATTATGTTTGGGATTTGGGAAAAATTATATTTTCAAATTAGTTAAAAAACCTTTTAAATTTTATATTTCTGAAGGATTACTTTCAATTTGACAAAAAAATAAAATTGTGAAAATGTTTAAATGAAGGTAGAATTCTCCAGGCCGCTAATCAGCCGTAAAAAATCAAATAATATGAAGGACAATCAAGGTTTAGGCATTAAATATCATAATTTAATGATAACAAAACCCTAAAGGGAGTGTAAGCGTAATTTCAAGTGATCCTCCATGCAAAGATGGCAATGCCCGATTTACAACGGTACCCTTAAAAGCTTGGTTTGATCAAGTATGAATTAGATATCCATATATTGGATTCTTTAATCTGTTTTTTTTTTCATTCGCGGGTTCTCTGCGAAAGTGACTTGCACATTTCTTGCTTATAAGAAGCAATGGAGAAATTTGAAGAATTAAAGACGATATCATCGACATTTTTGATCAAATTAGTTGTTTTAAGGCTTCCTATGGTACACAATTTTAGAACATAACTTTTTACGTTTTGCGTTCTTCTAGTAACTTTTAAACAAATTCAAAAAGCACATTTTTTCAAGTGCACTTGAACAAAAATGATGCTAATAAATTCTAGATTTTCTATTAAATGCATTTAAATGTTTTATCTAATCATTGATTAAAAAAATGCCACAATCTTTATTGCGTAAGAGGCTTGTAGAGATAAAACATTATTCTTTATGTTCATCAAATGTATGTATAGTGTACGCCCTAAATAAGAGAAATCGCTAAACCCCGAGAATTGCAGAAAACAGTGCAAAAACTGTTGCACAAATATATAAAAAAACGTTTTGCAAAACTTATTGCAAAAATCTATTGCAATATCATATATCTGTAATTTCAAGGTAATTGAAATACTAAAGGGAAAAACATTTAAAAACGTTATTTCACGTGAACCTCCGTTTAAAGACTTGTTCGATGCACAGCGGTACCCTTTAAACCTTAATCTTAGTAACAATGAGGATACATCCTTGTTTTTAATCTTAAAAAGAGATAAATTTTGTAAATTTCCTTCCTTGCTAATGCTGCAGAAATCCAAAAATTGCATTGATACAGAGAAACCTCAATTTTCGGATAGAAAATTTGAAAATGTTTGCTCAGACTTTGGGGGTTAAAAGGTATTGTTGTGAATAAGACATGTGGCTCTTTAAATATGGATTGAAATACTTTAAATTACTGATGACATTGCAACAGACTTATGTTTGGTAGCTTCAGTCTTTTTAGAAGTGCTGTAATTTGTACTTACTCATTAGGTGTGAACTGCATCTGCGTATAGTTGTACGCCAAGGTGTCGTGTTGTTCACGTGTTAGGTTGTACAGTTCATCAAATGCAACAAAACTAAACATGTGTTAGGTTGTACAGTTCATCAAATGCAACGAAACTAAACACGTGTTAGGTTGTACAGTTCATCAAATGCAACAAAACTAAACATGTGTTAGGTTGTACAGTTCATCAAACGCAACAAAACTAAACATGTATTAGGTTGTAAAGTTCATCAAGCGCAACAAAATTAAGCATGTGTTAGGTTGTACAATTCATCAAACGCAACAAAACTAAACACGTGTTAGGTTGTACAGTTCATCAAACGCAGCAAAACGAAACATGTGTTAGGTTGTACAGTTCATCAAACGCAACAAAACTAAACATGTGTTAAGTTGTACAGTTCATCAAGCGCAACAAAACTAAACATGTGTTAAGTTGTACAGTTCATCAAACGCAACAAAACTAAACATGTGTTAGGTTGTACAGTTCATCAAACGCAACAAAACTAAACATGTGTTAGGTTGTACAATTCAGCAAATGCAACGAAACTAAACACGTGTTAGGTTGTACAATTCAGCAAACTCAACGAAACTAAACACGTGTTAGGTTGTACAATTCATCAAACGCAACGAAACTAAAACGTGTTAGGTTGTACAGTTCATCAAATGCAACAAAACTAAACACGTGTTAGGTTGTACAGTTCATCAAATGCAACAAAACTAAACATGTGTTAGGTTGTACAGTTCATCAAATGCAACAAAACTAAACATGTGTTAGGTTGTACAATTCATCAAACGCAACAAAACTAAACATGTGTTAGGTTGTAAAGTTCATCAAGCGCAACAAAATTAAGCATGTGTTAGGTTGTACAATTCATCAAACGCAACAAAACTAAACATGTGTTAGGTTGTACAGTTCATCAAACGCAACGAAACTAAAACGTGTTAGGTTGTACAATTCATCAAACGCAATAAAACTAAACATGTGTTAGGTTGTACAGTTCATCAAACGCAACGAAACTAAACATGTGTTAGGTTGTACAATTCATCAAACGCAATAAAACTAAACATGTGTTAGGTTGTACAGTTCATCAAACGCAACAAAACTAAACACGTGTTAGGTTGTACAGTATATGAAGCGCAACAAAACTAAACATGTGTTAGGTTGTACAGTTCATCAAACGCAAAAAGGTTGTACAGTTCATCAAACGCAACAAAAATAAACACGTGTTAGGTTGTACAGTTCATCAAACGCAACAAAAATAAACACGTGTTAGGTTGTTCAGTTCATCAAACGCAACAAAACTAAGCAAGATAATGCAGTGCAAAATATTTTTCACATATTGCTTCTTTACATATTGAATAACAAAAGCAAGTGTTTTGTTAAATAAAAACGAATTGCTCTACAAAATTCATCAGACATAAAATAGTGTCTTATTTGTAGGGAGTGTTCGCGAAAAATTAAAGGGGGTATAGGCTTACGGCGAAAAATTCAGAAAGTTTCAACATTCAAATCAACTCTGATCAATTTAATTCCAAACAAATCATTCAGATATTACAAACAATGGTCATCGATTATTTTTTGACCCATTCGTATCTAAGTAATATCTCTTTTAATATTTTTTATTTTGTTTTTAAAAAATAATATTTTACTGGCGCTGGATTTTAGAAAATTCCTGGAAAATATGAAATGTCGTCTTCATTAACAAAATTCCTCGAAACAGGAAAAAAAAATTTTAAAGTAATTATCAGATCATAAACAATAAAATATGTTAAGAAATAATAACTTTATACGAATGCGTCGAAAAATTATAGATAATTATTGGTTGTAATATCTGAATGATTTGTTTGGACTTGAATTTTGCATTCATGAAGATTATAAATTTAGCATTTTTACTGAATATCTCTTGTTTCATGATATATTAGACTTTAATGTGTTCATTTTTAGTTGGAACTGTGTAGAGAAGCGGTAACTTTTGAAGTTAGTAAATTTACTGTAACATTGTATAAAGCGTTAATATAACTTTATTCACCTAACTTTTGTGGATTTTTAAATATATAAGACAAAAAATTCACAAAATTTTCAGTAAAAACTTGGGTTTCTTGCAAAAACGCTATGTTATAATGTGAACAGAAACTGACGTTAGGTTTATATAGATTGTGTTCCCAACTCAAAATTATTAGATTATTGTGTTTAATCCAAGGTTGTATAGAATGTTTAGATACTTCTAATGCGCTCAATTGTACTAGAAATGTCGTCTGCACTCAAACTGATTATTGGCGGAAGATGAAGTGACAACGTAAAGCTGTTGAGTCGAGTGGGGCATTTCGATTACATTCATGGAGTACCTTACAATACAGCTTTGGTTTAATCTAGAATAGGTAAACAGTCACTTCAAAGAAAGCCAGGATCCAACCTGTATGTTATTCCATCTATGCTCTTTGTAGGGCCACCTCCAGGTCCAACAGACAGGGTTTCTAGCTCACGATTCATAGGGGCTTCAGGGACTTGAGGGACCTCAATATCAGTGGTTTCAGGGTCCTCGGGCAGAGGAATGTCAAGATCTCGACTCAAAAGTGGTTCATAATCAGGGGTTTCCAGGTCATCACTTTCTGAGGTGTTTGGGTCTTCTACAATAGAGGTTTTTGGAGACGCAGGGTTGATTGGATACCAAGCAGTTACTACAGTCAAACAGCAGACACCTGTATAATAAATTATGTACAAGATACTGTAGTAGCAAAAAATAACGTGGAATACAAATAATTTTTTTTATTTCTTTTTATTATAAAATGTTGTCAGGGATTTTTTAATTAAAGGGACAGACCGGCTATGAAAGGTAGTTAAACTGAGTATGCAGTTTTGTGGACAAATTCTTTAGGATTCATTTGAGACATATAAAACGTTTCCACGAAGTATAATTATTGAGTTTGAGCGCAAAGATCGACGTTCAAAATCATGAATTTGGGTGGGTACTTTTTCAGAATCGTTTTCTTTAATTATTAAACAACGACGACGAAAAATATAGTAAAAATTCTATAGTAAACTAATAAGATGTTTAGGAACATATTGCTCAAAAGAAATTTGTCAATAATTCTTCAAATGTCGTCTTTTAAATAAAAATTCCAGAAAATCTGCAGAAAATCTTTGTGATTAAAGAAAGATTATAGAAACTAATAATTGAATAAGATTTTATACTCAAAATCAGGACTTACAGATCTTTAAAAAGTTTTATTTGTCTCAAATGAATCCTAAAGAATTTGTCCACAACACTGAATACTCAGTTTAACTACCTTACATAGCCGGTCTGTCTCTTTAACAACGAACATTGCAATTCTTTAAAGTGACTGTACGCGTAATTTCATGTGACACTCCATGCTACGTTTGAAATGCCCGATTCACAACAGTACCATTAAAGTTTGTCTTATTAGATATCATTGTTCATAATTTTTAAAACTGATTATTTTATTCTCTGAAATGCAAAAGTGACTTTCGCATTTCGACTGACAGAATACGTTTAAGAATTATCCGAATTAAATACTTTTAAACCTACAATAACGACAATGTCTTCCCTATTATAGATTAGATAAAGGGTTCAAGGGGACTGTTTTGAATCCGGCATTTCCATTTGTGAGTAAAGGATCACTTGAAATTACGCGTACAGTCCCTTAATAAAAATAAATATCAACGACGATTAGAAGTCCACTAATGTCTCTTTGCCACTTAATATTAATATTAATAAAATTAACGATAGAACATTGCACGGTAAAAATGTCGTCTTTTGAATCCCATGTTTGATTGGTACACCCTGTACAATTTTTTATTTGTACACCCTGTACAATGTTTTATTGGTACACCCTGTACAGTGTTTTATTGGTACACCCTGTACAATGTTTTATTGGTACACCCTGTACAATGTTGTATACACCCTGTACAATGTTGTATTGGTACACCCTGTACAATGTTTTATTGGTACGCCCTGTACAATGTTTTATTGGTACACCCTGTACAATGTTTTATTAATACACCCTGTACAATTTTTTATTTGTACACCCTGTACAATGTTTTATTGGTACACCCTGTACAATGTTTTGTTGGTACACCCTGTATATTGTTGTAAGGAGAAACCTGTGCACAATTTCTTTTAAGAAAATAATTGCAGCCTGCAATAGGTGATTACACTTTTATTCCTTTCAAGAGATAAAATCAGGAAAACCCCTCAACGACGAGTTTTTACCCTTTAACCCCAGGGCTCTTTGTTCCAGTATCTTGACATTTATTCTGACATTTACTGACATTTACTGAGCTGTTTACTGAGGTTTACTGAGGTTTACTGAGGTTTACTGGGGTTTACTGAGGTTTACTGAGATATAACTGAGGTTTACTGAGGTTTACTGAGGATTACTGAGGTTTACTGAGGTTTACTGAGGTTTACTGGGGTTTACTGAGGTTTAATGAGGTTTACTGAGGTTTACTGAGGTTTACTGGGGTTTAATGAGGTTTACTGAGGTTTACTGTGGTTTACTGTGGTTTACTGAGGTTTACTGAGATTTACTGAGATTTACTGAGGTTTAAAATACTAAAATTGCCAAAATATCTGAAGAAAAGTTAAGATGGTATTTCACGTTGTTTCTGTTTACAAATTCTTATTGTTTGAAATCTCTTATATTATCATTGAAGATTATTTCGCAAAAAATACAAACAAAGATAAAGGATTAAAATGAGTTTTAATATAAGAATAAATAAATAAATGTATAAAAGTATAAATGCATAAATGATACATCATTTTCAGGACAGTACATAGGAAAGTTATTTTTTCAAAATTTATATATTATACTTGTCTCTGTTTGTCTGTAGCTGTTTGTTTATATCCATGATTATCCATGATTTTTGTTCAATCTTGTAAATCTTGTTATTATATATACTTTGCTTGTCTGTCTGTCTGTTTGATTATATCCAATAACATTAAAAAAAGCTGGACTATCGGGCTCAAATTGTGTGTAGAAACTCACATTACCCCAGGCAAGGTTATAATGCAAGGAAAGTTAATTGCAATTGCGTATACTCTGCGTACATATTGAAACCAGTTCACTCTGGGCGGAATTTGTAAACAAGAATAGATGAATTAGTGTTGGTTTAGTATCCGAGGAGGATAAAAGCATTTAATTTTGATCAATCTGATAATTCACATAATAGTTTCTTATGACCAGAATATTTTATTGATTTTTTATGTGAAAGATGGATCCCATGTCAGGCTGTGACACCCGTCTTGTGTTTACATTACCGCCCAGAGACAGTACACTGCAGTACAAAAGATGCGTACAACATGTGTATCAAAATAAATTGACCCCACCCCACCCCCTCATTCGACGTTAAAGGAAAAATGTTTGAAAATTTTTAAGGGCAAAATACCTTTCATAAGATGGGGCACTTCTCCCCCCCCCTGGCATTCTAATTAGGCTATTTTGAGAGAGTTCTTTTTTATTTTCTAGCATATTTGATATGTGGACTGTAAGTACTATTATACAGAATTGAACGAGAAACAAGTATAAACATGTATCTATAAATTACATTTATCTAAATTAATTGAGCCTAAACTTGTAATATTTACGCACATTTATGGTTCAATTAGTAGTTTAATGGTGGGACTAATTAGATAGATTATGTGATATAAAACCAGGCTCACTATTATTCTACTCTATAAATAAGGAAACTAAGAAACATATTTCTTAAGAAATTAAGAAGCATATTTCTCAATTTATATATAAGTTATAACTTAATATACTCACCTATTAATGTGAATTGCTGCATGATGAAGAAAAATCCTTAACTCCAACTTTTTATCTTTTCATTTTTAGCTTTGTTATGTGAAGTCAATAAAACTAAATATTTAAATGGTTTTTAGTTTTATAAATCCGTAGTTACGTATCTTCTTAATGCAAGTCTTACATCTTTATATTTACAATTTGTAATTGTTTTTGTATTTGATCTTTTATTATCAAAGCATGATTTTCTGAAATTATTAAGAGTATGATAGGTTGTAACTAGGTTATTCACTAAAAATGTAATTTAAAACTTTAAATGAAATGTTCGAATGTAATTTTAAGTTCTATGTTTTATTTATAACTAGCCTTAGTGGGCGCTTCGCGCCCATCTTCTAAATTAATTGTGAACATATGTTCTCTTTGTGTACATCGTAAAACAAAACAAAAATAATTCGCGGATTTTCAAAAAAAATTTCGTGGATTTTCAAAATTTTAAAAAATTTAATGACGATCGAATTTTGATGGAGACAAATATTTAAAATTTCAATCATTCATAAACCTTCCCTGGGGTCCCTAGATGTCCCACAAAAAATTTGGGCCCGATCGGTTCAGCCGTTTTGACGTTTATTTGATACAAACAGACAGACAGACAAACAGACAGACAAACCAAATTTTGGTATATCTTTAAAACTTTATCCGCTTGATAATGTGAAAGATATCGTTGTATTTTCCAGGCTTGTAACGTGTTCAATTCTAAAATGTCCTCCACTGTTTCTGTAACCTTTAATGGAGAAACCACTTCTTAAAATATCAACATTCAAATATCCTATTCCTTCGCTATGAGACAAAGCTGATATGAGTCTTTTTGTGAATTGCGTTTACAGTCCTTTAACAATGAGATATAGGTAGTTACATGAATGAGATAAAGGTAGTTACATGAATGAGATATAGGTAGTTACATGAATGAGATATAGGCAGTTACATGAATGAGATATAGGTGGTTACATGAATGAGATATAGGTAGTTACATGAATGAGATAAAGGTAGTTACATGAATGAGATATAGGTAGTTACATGAATGAGATATAAGTAGTTACATGAATGAGATATAGGTGGTTACATGAATGAGATATAGGTAGTTACATGAATGAGATATAGGTGGTTACATGAATGAGATATAGGTAGTTACATGAATGAGATATAGGTGGTTACATGAATGAGATATAGGTATTTACATGAATGAGATATAGGTGGTTACATGAATGAGATATAGGTAGTTACATGAATGAGATATAGGTGGTTACATGAATGAGATATAGGTAGTTACATGAATGAGATATAGGTAGTTACATGAATGAGATATAGGTAGTTACATGAATGAGTTTAGACACAAAAAAAGTGTAGAATAGGCAATAGCGTATACAGGGGGGGGGGGCAGTGCCCTCTATCACACTTTTCAAATCTTAAACTGAAGAGTGAAGCAAAAAGTAAACATTATTTGTGGTTCATAGTTTTTAAACCTTTTTTCATCTCATAGAATTTAAGTTTTAGTTGAGTTTTTCATTTTTTTAAATATCTTTTATTATTTCTAGATATCCAAGAAGGAACATATTCTGAATTTACAGCAAAAAAAGCTAAAACTATACGTTAATTTTAGTCTCTAAAGCTGCTAATTAAATATCAAAACCTAGTCCAATATAATATTATCATTCAGATGTAAATTTTATCATTGATATTTTTAACAAATAGTAGACAGAAGATTAAGGTATATAACACAGATAGTATTCACGCAATAGATATCCAAGCTAAAGAAAACCTGTGAGAGCTGAATAATTTTCAATATATTTAAATAAATTGTATTTCACAGTCAGAGAGGAGGCATTTTGTGAGATAGAACGTGCACGCTCGTACGAAACTTAAAGTTATTTATTCGTTTATTAATCTTTACAGCCTTCACCCCTCCCCCCTCTCCCTTTCTTTAAGCCATTAAGTATCCCCCCCTCCGAAAAAAAACATCTTAAACCTTAAAACACAGACATACCAACCT
Organism: Eurytemora carolleeae; assembly: GCF_000591075.1. NCBI lineage: Eukaryota > Metazoa > Arthropoda > Copepoda > Calanoida > Temoridae > Eurytemora > Eurytemora carolleeae. The sequence goes on along the minus strand of NW_019396632.1, from coordinate 16,154 downwards.
TTACCCTTTACATCCCCACCCCACCTACTCCCAAAATTAACATCATGCTTCTATCATCTTTGTCTGTTCCAAAAATTGTTATGTCTTCCCTTTCCTAGCACTCTTCCCCCCCTTTAAATATTAGATTTTGCCTTTCATTCTTCTCCTGTCTACAGTATCTGAAGAGTCTACATTTCAATTTATTCTTTATTGATATTTAATATGAACAGTAATCCCAAGTGTGCAGTATGTGCCCACTGTGCACTGTGCATACTTTCACGCACATATCTATCAGTATTTTTCCAATTACTCATTCTAAATTAAAGCTACAGTGATAACCAGAAAACTCTAACTTTTAGACTCAAGTTGTGGCTTTATATAGTCCAAGAAAATGGGAAACGGCAATTGTGAAGTGTAAACAGACCCTTTTCACTTAATTAGTGATTTAATAATTTAATACTAGTAAATCTTTTTTCTTTGTAACAACATCAAATACACTTAAGTATTGCCATAAGGTCGTCTTCCTATTTCAGAGTTTTCTTTTTATCACTGCAGAACCAAAATATACATTTCTACGGCTAAAAGAGTAAAAGTAAGTTAGTAATGTAAAACAAAAAGCCAACTTTAAATACACTTTAGAGACACTTTATAGACACTTTATAGACACTTTAAAGACACTTTACAGACAATTTTAAAGACACTTTAAAGACACTTTAAAGACACTTTAAAGATACTTTAAAGACACTTAAATGACACTTAAAAGACACTGTAAGGGCACTTTAAAGACACTTTAAAGATACTTTAAAGACACTTTAAAGACACTTTAAAGACACTTTAAAGATACTTTAAAGACACTTTAAAGACACTTTAAAGATACTTTAAAGATACTTTAAAGTCTACCTGTGAATATTAAATCTCGGGGGGCGAATACAATGAGGGGGAGGGGGAATCTAGGGGCATCTCAAAGGAATTGATTACTTGCCACAAACTATACTTTTTTATTGCTTTATTTTGGCAACATGACATTTCTAATTAAAATTCGGATTAGACAATTGTTAAAATTCCAAACTATGTTTTTTATACAATTCCTAGCCCTGAAACTCCCCTTATTGTTAGCTAAAAGTTCTAAACAGAACTGGTGTAATTAGTTTTTTTTTGTTTTCAAAACAAAAACTTTAAAAATAAAAACATAAGGAAGCAGGAACTGTTTGAAAGGAGGGTTCTCAAAAATGAATGTATTTTACATCTAATGTTTATATATCTCTGGTCCAGCAGGAAGAGGGGCAAAAAAGCCAAAAAACGATTTCTTTTTAAATTTTCAAGCAAGCGGTTTATATAAAAAAGCAGATTATAAACTGAAAAAGGACCACTAAAATTCATAGTTTACACATATATATGTATTACGGAAAAATATCTAGTGACCAAAATTAGTTTATTATTATCTTTAATAAAAAATTCAATTTCATAGAGTCGTTGTCGTAAATATCAATACAATGAAAACTACTTTCGATTTAAATTTCTACCAAGCATTTAAGCACTATGAAATGGAAACACGTTAATAGCGTGTAACACGTACACATGGAAACCAAGAGAAGTTGACAATTAGCAGCTTATCTTTGTCTACTTGTAAATTTTAAATTTGAAAAAAGCTTGTCATAAATCAAAACTTAAATAGAAAAGTCGTCTTCGTTGTATTGATATAAACAACGACCATTGTATAAGATTTTTGTCAGTGTTGGACGAAAAGTAGGTTGTCCAAAAAAAATTGTCAAAGTTTTCTTTTCTTAATGGACCTTGATTTTTTCGGTCGCTTATCATTAGTCCTCATACGTACACATACTATGAGATAGAAAAACGCAGCTAATAAAAACATTAAAATCATTCAGAGAAAGCAATTTTAAACATACATGGTCAGTTTGTTGTTTTCTAAAAATGCGCAAGATTAAAGTGATGCCAACGCTATGAACATAAGTACACTGTGAGCCGGGGGAAAGCTGATTGAGATAGAAGATAAGGATGAATACAGGACTAGAGACCTAGGTTCAGGGTTAGATTTCTCACAACTGAACTCTCTCAGGGTTCACTTTGAACTGAGGTAATACGCCGGGGTGCGGGGGCTCTCTCAGTAAATGCAACCGATGGGGACTTTAAATTTATCATGTTTGGGAGATCTATAGTATATTTGAATATATTTTGTCTTCCAGATAATAAGATAAATTCTAGTTTTCTGGTATAAGTTCCCCTGTAAATGAGATCTGTACGCCTGCATTGTAAAATGTATTATTATATATGGCTCCCAACACTTTCATAAGTGCATCATTATTGCTGCAATTCTTCTTTGTCTTCCTCTCAACAGAAGACAAAGGTCAAAATGTAAAATTACTTGTGCGGCTTTGTGAACTTATAGCTTCACTAGTTTTGATTTTCACACAATTAAAAGAAAATAGAAAATATGTTTCTTTACATAACAGAAATCAAAACAAACTTATACTTCTTAATATAAGTTGAAAGAGAGGACCTGTAGGGACACACACACAAAAAATAGACACATAGATGGAAGGGGGGTGCTGTTAAAAAAGGCATAGATATTTTTGTGTCATTATCTGGAACCAGAATTTATAAAAAGCGTTTATAACATATAGTTAAACCACTTCTACTACGTTTATTTGGTTTTAAAATTTTATCATGTTATTATCATTATTTTCAATAATAATTAACGAAAGAAATCCAGTGAAAGTTTCTGGATTTCTAATCTCGTAAAAAGTTGCATATCCGGATATATCTAGTCAAATAAATGTTTAATACTATTTAATTCTATTTGAAATGTAATTATGTATAATTATGTATATATGTACTTGTCCTAGTTTTCGACCAAATAAATTCACACGAAATTTTAAATATTCAAGTTTCGTCAATTTAATTTGAATTATTTCCATCTAAAAATTGTCTTTTCTACGGATTGTTGATCATATGAATAATTGTCTTTCCCATTACTTAAAAAAACTAGAATTATAATGGCTTGGTATACAACAACACCGCCGCAATGTATTTGGAATACATATACACGAAATATAGGTGTATTCATTTAGTTTTGCTAATTATGTTAGGTATCCTCTCTATAGCTCTGTATTTTTAATATTTTGGTAAATTTATTATTTTGTTTTAAAGGGAGTGACCGGCTATGTAAGGTAGTTGAACTGAGTATGCAGTATTGTGGAAAACTTCTTTCGGATTCATTTGACACATACTAAACTTTTTAAAGATATTTAAATCCTGAGTTTGAGCGCAAATTCGATGTTTAAAACTCCTACTTTGGGGGTGGATACGTTTTCAGAATTAGTTTTTTTAAATTATTAAATAACGACGACATAAAATGTAAAAAAGTTCTACAATAAACTGCAGACGTCATGTATGGAACATGTTGAGAAAATAAAATTAATCTTATCATCGAAAATAAGTAATCTTGTTCAATTATTAGTTTCTATTTTCTCATTATTCTGGTTTCTCATTAGTCACAAAGATTTTTTGCAGATTTTCTAGAATCATTATACTGAAAAGACGACATTTGAAGAGTTTGAAGATATCTGCGAATAAATTCAAAGAAAATAAGAAATTCAATATAATTATGAAAACTATATAATCGATCTTAGCATTGATTTATTGACAAATTTTTTTTGGGAAATATGTTCCTAACCATCTAATTAGATTACTGTATAATTTTTACTTTATTTTTCGTTAACTCAAACTCAGGATTTACAGATCTTAAAAAAGTTTAATGTGTCTCAAAATAGTCCGAAAGAAGTTTTCCACAACACTGCATAATTTTAATACAATTGTATTTCAGACTGTAATTACTAACATAATTATGTTACAGTATATTAATCGAATGTATTTTAACACATAAAAGTTTATTTCTAATACCCATTACGATTATTTTTTTAATTTATTATAATTTAAATTACGTTTAATTTCTGATAAAGTTTTGTTTCAATTAAAAAAATTGACTTTTGATAATCAAAAGTAATCAAAAACCGTTGAGTACAAAAAATGCCAAATTTATTTAACTCGTTTGGAAGGCATGTTTTTATTCACATTACTTCTTTTTAGCTGAAGCTTTGAAACAAGTGGTTTATAATTCTGAAACGTATAATATGTCCAGAAGTGGGAATTTTTAAGTTGGATATCCATAATCCCGAACGCTTTATCCTGATATTCACAATAGGGATTTTAGAATTTTACGCAGATGAACACAATTTCTCTGTTCTCCCATTGGTTGAGAACAAAATTTCCTGTCTTCTGATTGGCTGTTCGTTGTCCACAGACGACACTTTTTGCGGGATATCGATTAAGATTGAATTAATGCAGATTAACAATAGATAGATGTTAAGCATTGGTCTTAATATTCACAATAAAAGATTTCCAACATCAAAAAAAGTATAAGCGAGTTAATATGGTAAATCTAAAGACCAAGGCGTTGCAACACTCGACCTGGTATTGAAAATAGATGCACAATTTTTACAGCGGTCTGGATCTCTGTGCTATAAGCATTAGGCAGCCACACTGATTTAGTTGGATTTTCATCTTTTTCAAAATTTACTTTTTTCTTGGAGAAATGTTTATGGTTATTGTCGTTCTCTTTCTTATAACTGAAGACCATTTAAAGTAACGACGATTTTTCTAGATCCCGCCTTCTCTCTGAAAATATAATTTTATGTATTTATGATGTTTCAACTTCAACTATACCTGGACATTGAACGAAATTCGCGAAATTGAACAAAATTTGCGAATTTCGATGTATTTTCGACCGTATTTTCGCGAAATTTTCTTATTTTTATGCATTTCGCATCAATTTTCTATATTCAATATACATAGAGTTTAGTTTTCAGACAAAGCTGGGTTCCCAAGCTAGATTTTTGTATAGATTTAGGATGGCCATACAAACTATACACGAAGTTTCATGTTCTGTGTATTGGGGGATTCTCTGAATATCAACTATTATACAGGGTTACCCACAAAGGATGAGACTTCATGAGACGATAGTACGGAATTCGTTTAGTCCGTTTTCTTGCATTCAGGGTTCCTTGTCGGCCAAAACTGCCTTATTTCTGTGCTTGATCATTTGAAAAACCATCAAAATACTCAACTAAATCAGAAACCAAAAATCAAGCTTCAAATCCTCATAATTTTAGAGTTTAGTGTAGTCTTTACAGTCTCATCCTTTGTGGGTAACCCTGTACCTGTGTTCACAAAGCCAAATGCCCTGCCATGTACCAAGACCAAGTTGACCTTCATGGATTGGTATTCTAAACAGTACAGTTACTACGTAAAGTGAAATCGGCAGAAAAAAGCAGAATTCAAATCGTCTTCTTTTACTTTTAACCTGGCTATCGGGCCAAGAATTAAAGCGTTTAAATGTTGTTTTTTCAAGTGGCCATTTTCTTCGTTATTGTAAAACCCAAACATTTGCAGTTTTTTTTAAACATTAATAAATTAAAAAAATGAATCAACATTTTTTTTTCAAAAAATTGAATCGACATTTTTTCCATGCAAAAATGTTCACTTTTAACATTCTTGACTTACAAAAATTGGGCCCTGTCGGCTCTCAGTCGTTTAAACCTCTTTATTGGATACAAACAGACAAGCTAAATTGAATTATATAGATTGTGAAATGTCACTAAAGGTTTTGTATTTGCAGTGAACTCTGATCTATTTCTAAAAAAGTGCCCCGAACATTTTTAAAGAAATATCAATGATTATCATTATATTTAAGTAAAAAAAAAAACATTTCTTTGGTAAAATGTGTCAAGCTCTGGACTGCAAAACGCTAAACAAACATAGTTTTAGTGCAGTCTCAAAAAAACTTCTAAAAAATCTACCATTTTCTTATAGGAGCTGGTTGGCCGCCATAGAGGTTGGTCCGTTTAGTTTTAATCATGATACAGTGGTCGACGTATATATCAATACAATGAAGACCAAGCTTTCAAACATTATAATTCATTTAAATTCATGAATTTCCTAATTATATGCTTTCTACAGATTTTTGATGAATGATGTACGGTTAAAATGATAAATAATAAGTTGCAATAAACATGTATATGCAAGATTTTACATATCAACTATTCATCAATGCGAACATTCCATCTAAATTAACAGCAGAAAAACTTCAAAAAATGAGAAGTTGTCAATTAACAGCTTCTCTTTGTTTACTTGTAAACTTGTAATTTGAAAATGCTTGTCAGGGATATAACCCCTGGTGATTTGATATTAAGATGTATGGAAAATATTCATGAAATCCACGAATATTCTAAGCTTTTCTAGAGGGAAAGTATCGATTAGATGGGAGAACAGTCCCGTTAAATCCCCCCAAGAAAATGTACTTAAAAATACTATAAATAAATATTTAGAACTGAAGCTGACCTGAGATTGGATCCAAGAAGAACTGCTTTAACATGAGCTGGACTATCCTCCCCTGTAACTCCAGTATGCTTCCAGTTCAGTGTCTCAGGAACCAATCTTAAAGGGTCTTTTTACTTAATTTCAATTTCCATTTTTTCATTGTATTATGTCAATTTATAGAGTGGCTTTTCTGCAATTCACAATGGTACCCTTCAAATATTTATCTAAGTAAAAATGAGGAAGGTATTGTCGTCTTCTTTATGGGAAAGTGTTGAATTCTAAAAGTTTTAGTTATTGTCTCTTTGCATTAAATTTCTATAGAGAACCCATAATCGAATATAATTAAACGTTTAATGGGAAACACATGGATTTCATATTAATCCTTGCATAGGTATTACGAATACCGTTGTAAACAGACATATCACTCTAGAAATTAAAATTATTAATTTAAAAATGACGTAAAGTAACCTGTTAAGAACCATCTCCATATCATCTCTGACTTCAGGATTCCAGTTCTCATTGATACTCAGGCTAGCAGAACTATGCAACAGCTGCAGGTTCATTAGTCCTACCTAGAGATATATATACAGGATTCCAGTTCTCATTGATACTCAGGCTAGCAGAATTATGCAACAGCTGCAGGTTCATTAGTCCTACCTAGAGATATATATCATTGATACTCAGGCTAGAAGAACTATCACTATGCAACAACTGCAGGTTCATTAGTCCTACCTAGAGATATATATTCAGGATTCCAGTTCTCATTGATACTCAGGCTAGCAGAACTATGCAACAGCTGCAGGTTCATTAGTCCTACCTAGAGATATATATTCAGGATTCCAGTTCTCATTGATACTCAGGCTACCTAGATATTTTTTCATAAAATATACTTGTATATATTTCTACTCTTAAGGGATTGGTCACGAATAATCAAATGTGGACCATTAGATATTAGATATTAGATATTAGATATTAGATATTAGATATTAGATATTAGATATTAGATATTAGATATTAGATATTAGATATTAGATATTTAAATCCATCTTTGATATCTTCAATTTAAAATATAGTTCTTAAAAAAATAATTAAATAATTAAATGTATTATAGTAAGTGCAGTATGATCTTTATCAAATGTAAGAAAGTAAAGGTATGAAAAGCCAAAAAAAAATCATCCAAAACCTATGAAAATTATATATTTCAGTTTATTATCAAATCGGAACATTTGATATCTGCTAAGACTTTGGTCACAATAATATTTTTTTTACTCAAAATGGAACCTGGTGAAACCCGCCAAAATTTGCATTCACTGTGTTTCAAAGTAAACAATAATTTTAAAAAATGGAGGACTAGTGTAGAGAGGGGAGGAAGGCCAGCCACATCATTTTTTTCGTCCGAGCCACATTCTCCTCATTTTTTCCTCCGAGCCACCTCAGAATCCTCGTCCTTCGATTATTTTGTGTTGAAAAGTTTCCAATTCTTGAAAATAAAACTATTTTTTTAAAAATCTGGCCACGTTAGAGCATAAAATATAGATGGACTAAAGTATTGCAATGATTATATTATGTTGGAATCTTCAAACCCATGAGAATGATGTCAAACTTTATTTAGGTAAAACTTAAATCTCTTCTGCCTCCATAATGGCTAACCTTCGTGATTTAAATAAATAGAAAAATATTCGGCATACCTCTGCCTGTAATTTTCCTCATGGAACCACCCGGAAAAATTCTATGGTTTTCACTATAGTTAACAAAAAGGATTAAAGTTCTATAAACTTGGAATTATTTGCGGCATTCTACACCAGGAATATCTGAAAATGCGCGTAAAAAAAGTGTACATTTTTAAGGACATTAAACTTGAAATCTTTAATTCAATTGAAACTTTTTACTTTGATTTACAAAAATTTGATATTTCCTTAATGCCCTAACGCGGCTTGATTCTTAAAAAATATATGGAAGGATTAGACACTTTAAAAAAATTATGTTGAAAGGATGCGGATGTCGAGGTGCTCGGACGAGAAAATGTTGTGGTTGGCCTTCCTCCCCATCGTGTAGAAAAAGTAAGAAAAAAGTTCAAAAAGAATTCTATCCAAAGTCACCGTCCCTGCAGTCAGTTTCTGCCAAGACTGATTTTTTGGTATTTTTGAAAGTGGCTTTTTATCCAATGCAATGAAGAGATGATATACTCTAGATTCATTTTTATCCCTATCCGATGTTTCACTTCAAAAAAACCGTTATACAATTTAAAATGCAAACCCATTTTATTTTTGGCATGACTTACATTGTTTTACTAGCAAATATTATATATAGGCTTAACATTTTTATACTCCCTGCCTATTTGTTATGTTAAAATTTTATGAAAATTAATGTTATTTTATTCAAACCATAGTAAATTGGTAACTTTTTACCTTATATTTGGTTATTTCAGGTAGAGAGGTGAGCAGCTCATCAGTAACTAGATGAACACCTAAATCAAACCAAATTGCTCATTGTATACTTCCAATTTGTATATTTAGCGTTTGTTGTTTTATAACTTTACAAACTTGTTGAGATCTCAGAGTTATATTTCACTGTACAACCTCTATGTTGAGATCTCAGAGTTGTATTTGACTCTACGACCTCTACGTTGAGCTCTAAGGGTTATATTTGACTCTATGACCTCTAGGTTGAGAACTCAGAGTTATATTTGACACTACAATCTCTATATTGAGATCTCAGAGTTATATTTGACTCTACGACCTCTATATTGAGATCTCAGAGTTATATTTGACTCTACGACCTCTATGTTAAGATCTAAGAGTTATAATTGACTCTACGACCTAAATGTTGATATCTAAGAGTTGTATTTGACTATACGACCTCTATGTTGAGATCTAAGAGTTACAATTGACTCTACAACCTCTATGTTGAGATCTAAGCGTTATATTTGACTCTGCGATCTCTATGTTGAGATCTAAGAGTTATATTTCACTGTATGACCTCTACATTGAGATCTAAGAGTTATATTTCACTGTACGACCTCTATGTTGAGATCTAAGAGTTTTATTTGACTCTACGACCCCTATGTTGAGATCTAAGTGTTATATTTGACTCTACGACCTCTATGTTGAGATCTAAGTGTTATATTTGTCTCTATAACCTCTATGTTGAGATCTAATCCATATATATTGAGATTTAAGTGTCATATTTGACACTGCGTCCTCTATATTAGAATCTAAAAGTTATATTTCACTGCATGATCTCTATGTTGATATCTATTTGTTAAAATTTGACTCTACGACCTCTATGTTGAGATATATGTGTTAAATTTGACTCTACGATCTCTATGTTGATATTTATGTCTTAAATTTGACTCTACGACCTCTATGTTGCGGTCTGAGATATATTTTCTTCTGAATCCAAGTATTATCTCCAATTATTACAGGAGATGGTTTAGCACAGGGTAGAATAGTGCTGCAGCCGGATCCTACGGAAACCCTAAACATCAGAGCACAAGAGAATTATACAAAGAATAATATTTTTTTTAGAAAAATTTTTGACACCCCGAGGCTAGCCATGAGTGTCCTCTAAAAATTTCAGACCATTCGGTCCAGCAGTTTGGTCGGGCAGAGGGAACATATATATGAATGTCTTGTTTATTATATACATTTCTCGAATTTTCCAAGTGTCCAGGAACAGGATCTAATGAATTGCCAGAAGTTGTTGAACTACGAACAGAGAGTTCAACCAAGTACCCTAATGGCTGGCTCAACTTAAAGTTTTAAAACGTCAAACTACGTTTTGTGTAACCTATGCTTTTGCACTGGTTTGGCTTATGGATCCAATCATCTTGTTGGCTATAATTTGAAAATAACGATGAAGAAGAATGTAACAATATTAAGGAAATATACTGCAGAGAATTGTGTTTTTTACCTGTTATCAATTGCTGAGTCAGATCTAAAGAACCCTGAACAGGACGGAACCAATGATTTCTCCGGTAGTACTGAACTACTGGGAGCAAATGGTTTAACCTGGGTATCTGCCTATAGAGGAGTATATGATGTTAAAGATAATAATGCAAGGAATATACCTAGAAATCACATGGCTTTAGTTACAATTCAAATGTACTGCAGTTTCTGGTACTTTGTTCTTTTTATTCGAGTTCTTAAGGGTTCCTGTAAAATGCTGCATTGGCCGTTTTCGCTGATCTCAGTAAAATCTTTTTCCTGTTTCATTTACAATGTGTAGAGAAATACAAACAAACACAGTGTTGTTCATTGCTCAGGGTTAAGGAATATACTACAGTTAAACTCTAAATGTCGTTTTTCAAGCTTAAAAAGTATTTAATTTTCACAATTTCCTCCTTCGTTTATATTGTAGAAGTGCGCAAGTAATGTTTTAGCGAAATTTTGATGGAAAATACAAATGTCAAAGAAAGAAGATGTCAGATATCTAATGAATACTTGATCGGAAATTTCAGGGCACTGATGTGAATCGAATATTTGAGGGCACTGATGTGAATCGAATATTTGAGGGCACTGATGTGAATCGAATATTTCAGGGCACTTATGTGAATCGAATATTTCAGGGCACTGATGTGAATCGAATATTTGAGGGCACTGATGTGAATCGAATATTTGAGGGCACTGATGTGAATCGAATATTTGAGGGCACTGATGTGAATCGAATATTTCAGGGCACTGATGTGAATCGAATATTTGAGGGCACTGATGTGAATCGAATATTTCAGGGCACTGATGTGAATCGAATATGCCATTCTTTTAATGAAGAGATCATAGAACCCCAAAACTTGGTTTCCTGTTCTCAACAGAATGGTAGACGTATAGAACGGAATTATCAAAACTTGGTTTCCTGTTCTCAACAGAATGGTAGACGTATAGTACGGAATTATCAAATCAAATTAAATCTTCATTCAAATAATTAATCCTAAAGAATTTGTCCACAACACTGCATACTTGCAGTTCAACTACCTTACAAAGCCGGTCTGTCCCTTTAAGACTTGAGAGAAATATAAGCACAATTTTTTCTATGTTTATAAACATTTGAAAACATTCAAAAGAAAAAGAAAAACTTTGAAAACGATAAATTCTCTTGCCGACAGAGTAAATAATTGTCAAATCTCGTCAAAAAGGTGTTACTACTTAGCAAAGGTCGTTGTCACTCATAATGAAGCTAAAGATTGGTAAATCAATGCAAATTTTTGCATAAAGTTTCAAATATAAGTAAAAAGATTGTTTAACTATACGTTAAAGTTGTGCATGAAAGGGACTGTAAGCTTAATTTCAAACAGCATAAGATCGCAGATGTCACATATTAATATGGATTCTGTTAGATCAAAAAATCTATATTTAAAATACCAAGGGCATAAATTTTTTTGTTTTTAATACTTTGTAATCAATTGTGTTTATATTCATGTAAAATGTTTAAAATATCTGAGGTCTCCGACATCAGGTTGCAAAGATTTCAGGATTATAAAATAAGAGTTTGAGACAAGTGCTCAAATTCCTTAAATTATGTATAATTATAAAAGATTCTAAACTTTGCAGGTATTTGTTTTGACATCAAACCCGAATCAAAATATTTTAATAAGATCGGGTCCTGGGGTATATTTTAGTATAGTCAAGGTATGTTCATTGTCCATTAATTAGGGCCAAGCTAATGTTTGAAATGATGAAGGAGTGGGTAGCAAAATTGCAAAAATACATCGTGAAAATAGAAATTCATTTTTAGAATATGTTTTAAGATCTGTAGCTCAATTAGCTCAATTATAAAAACAACACGTTTTGAGTTAATTTTAGAAAAATGAAATTAGATTGATTGCATTAATGTTGTTAAAGTAAATAAAATAAAGAAGTTTAAAAATTCCGCAAAGTATTTAATCGAATTCCTCATCACAGAAAAACAATTTTTACACGTCCCCTACAATTCAATTTTTGCACACGTTTAACGATTTTAATGATTTAAATCTGACAGAGTAACTTTTAACAGAGAATGGCTGTAAACTTTAAATATCAAGGTTAACATCATCAGGTTGCAGAGATATAGGGGTTAGAAATTTTGAATTTGAAAAAACTTTCTGTATCGAATAAAAAAGAACATTTATTTTTTGTCAGTTTTGAATAAAACATATTTTAGCCATTTTTTCGCCCAGAATACTGACATATTGCCCATGATTTCTAGAAAATCGGCAAAACATGGATTTTAATTCTCATCATAATATTTTCATAATATTTGCATAGGTTCTTATTTATGGTTGATACCTTTTAATATAAGGATTATTTTTAATTTACGTTTCAACATGTCAAGAATAACATCACCAGCCTGAACATTATAATTCTGCAAGGATTTAGACTGTGGAAGTAAAGTTGTGCGGCTCGACGGCAGACCTGCGGGGCTCGGCTGAAGAACTGAGGGGTTCAAGGAGACAAGGTTTCCCCCTGATTTAGATAAATGAAGAAGATGAGGACACATGTTAGCTCCTTCTAATGACATTGTGGTCTACATCTACAAACCTGAAGGAAGTGTTTATGATATTTAGATAATTTGGAAAATAGCAAATAGTTAGCAGTGGGTTTTCAAACATTAAAATAATTGTTGATGTAATTTTAAAAGTCTCCTTTAAACAATTCTAAAATAGGTTTACACCTGTTATTTAATTCCTTCATTGTACAGAGCGTCCCATATCATATTAGATTATCTCCATGCTTTAACGCCATAATACACATAATACCCGAAAAACCTTGCATTTTCAACAAGAAAATTTTTATATTAGCCTTATTCAATTTTTTAAAATGATTCTTAAATTTCGTAATTAGTCCCAAAAATGATAATTTAGACCTATTTACGATCTAATATGATGTGGGAGACCCTGTATCTAAACTACTGTCGTCGTCGTGTAAACCAATACAATTAAGACGAATTTTAATTTTAATTTTGATTTCTACCAAGCTTCAGCAAACAACTAAGACGCACAAACATGTTTTTTTAAATATTTATTTTCGAATTTTTATTTTTAACAAAATTTTATAAAAGAGCAGTGAATTTATTTTCTGGTTGTTGTATCTTCTTTTTCGCTGATCATACATCTGTTTTATGTGTCTCATTTGTATATCTACGCATTCTAATCCCTTGTAGACAGAGGAATTATAGATTTTGACACAATATCTCTGCTTTATTCTCCCTAATATTACACATATTTACCAGAGCTACAGCTTTCTTTTCGGCAATTTTCTTTTTCATACTATTCTTTTATTTGATATCTTGGCGTCAGAAATATCAAATTAAGTATAATATAAAGTTGCTGTTTGCTATCCATGCAGAAGTGCAGAGGTGTCAAATTTCTCTAATGAAATAAATTGTGGAATTCTTGCTGTTTGCTGAGAAGCTATTTATCATATGTATTCTTACAGATTGGAAAAAAATAAGATCACTTTTGAAATTCTTAGGATCCATTGTCAAAATTTCGCATATCATAATGACAAATGGAAGAAAGGTTAGGCAAGGAGTGGATATTTTAGACAAAAAAATTCTTGTAAGATTCATCTCGGACGGATTCTTTTACATGGAACTGACATCTTGATAACACATAGAACAAGATTCAATAAAAAAATTAACGTCTTTCCAACGGGAACTGTATTGACTACTCCTGCAGATACTGGATACTATTATATACCAGATACTAGATACTAAGGTGTCACTATGGAAGTGTATTGACTACTACTGTAGATACTGGATACTATTATATACAAGATACTAGATACTAAGGTGTCACTATGGAAGTGTATTGACTACTACTGTAGATACTGGATACTATTATATA
>NW_019396632.1:0-1828 GCF_000591075.1 Eurytemora carolleeae | reverse complement strand
GGGGGGGGGGGGGTTAGAAAATATAAAACAAAAGAAATCTCAAGAAAGATTTTTATTTTACGTGGGGATTAATTTTTATAAAATGTGGTGATTTATTCCATCAAGCTCTCAACTCCTTATCACTCCTTTTCACTCCAACACGAAATACTAGTAAGATATACTATTAAATATTCAACTATTCATTTATACATTTTCATTTTATTGTTTAATATACCTGCATTCTATTGCAGGTTTGAAATATATCTATTTACTGATTATTGGAGATTACTGTGTCCGAGTTTAGGAGCCTAACCGACTTACAGACCAAGTCTACCTATCTATTTATGAACCGACTTACAGACCAAGTCTACCTATCTATTTATGAACCGACTTCTAGTCAATCAATCAACGTCGGCCTCCTATAGTTTTACAAATATATATATATATATCATTCATTTTTAACAATATATTAAGCATGAAACCTGAAGAAAAAATAGTGTGGTATAAAAAAAATGCTATTCCCGGTTTTAAAACTTATTTATAGTATGTAATGATGTATTATATTTTGTAAATGATGTAAATTCTATATTGTATATACAATATACATATCTCCTTAAATTATATTATTATTAATTATTCTATTGTTTAATATTTAGAAAAAAATAATGTTGTACACACTGTTTCATGTTGAACATTCTTTAGCAGAAAAAATCTCTATATAAGATTTTTTAAAGATTTTTATATATACAACTCTATAGTTGAGAAAGTCACCGCAAGAGGACTCTGTATGTATTTCAAGAACTGGACATAGTGCTTCTAAACATGGAGTAAACTTAAAGTTTAGAAAAATGTATAAATGATTTCAATCATTATTTTGAATTTTGATTTTTAATATCTTGGACTGCCAAAGGTATTATTATTATAGGGGAAATATATGACTTAAACTTGGATATAAACAACATATAGGTTTTTGTCTGTGTGCAGGTATCAACCTGGTAACAGTATATACTCCGCTGGGTGGAATATTACTTGATACCAGGTTCAGCGTATATGTCTGTATATGATTGAACTATGTACAGATAATATGTACCCAGACATATTACTGTACTAATCTTTGGTTCTGTGCCTTGAGTACAGACGTTTATGTTGTAACTGTACCTTGGGAACCCAGCTAAGCTAGGAGTATTCAACCTAGAATTCTAAAACCCGTGGTTCTACCGAGTTTCCCAAAATGTGAGGCAAATCCGTCCAGGGGTTCATGATTTATGCTCGGACTACACAAGCAAACAAGTAGTACAACTTTATATATAAACATTAAACATGTTTCAAAAGTAATGAATTTAAGTACAATTGGTAAAAGTGATTTTTAGATATTATTCAATTATGTAAACCCAATTTTAACCTTAATATGTATTTATACTTTTAGCAAAAGAATAAATATATGATTTACAAAAAAAAATCATTCCTTAAGTTGTAAACACTGTATTTGTTTTATAATTTATATCATTAGATGTGTATTTAGGAAACTTATTTAAATACATGTTATAGATCTAAACCTGATCTTTATTTGAAAGTTGCCATCTCTGGCAAGAAAATTACATATATAATTTATTAACACATATGGAATTGTGTATATGATCGAATGTTTACCATAGTTAAAAAAGGTATCAATATTTTTCAAAAAAAGAATTTTTAAGCGGGGGGTGGGGCACAATGTTGCGGGGGGGGAAAAATTGCCCCCCCCCCTTCGAAAATGCTCTCGTTCTTTCTATAAGTTCCTATATCTGAGCTGTATTGCTCAGTCCTGTGCTTTGAATTGGCCGCTCCTTAACAGGGGGGGAGGGGGGTT
>NW_019396631.1:170066-173360 GCF_000591075.1 Eurytemora carolleeae | reverse complement strand
CTAATCTCCCCCATCCCTCCTAGAAAATGCCCCCCTGCTCCCTTCCAGACCGGTTTAGATAAAATGCGCAGTTCAAAGTGTACGCATTCAGGCAATATAAAGCATAGCTGTATAAGACATTGGCCTAAATTTGAATCACTAGGGTAGAAATTCATTGTGCTTCTGCACTCATTATTTCTTATTTCTTTTTAAAAATCATTTTAAAAATCATTCACAATGTCTCCGAAAAAACTTTAAAAGTCACATTTTTTATCCTAACCATGTGTCTGGGGTGTTCCTATAAACTTGCAATGACTTAATTTTTTTCATACAAGCTTTCTGTTTGTATAACTATCGAAGTCGATTTATTCTTAAGTTTAATAATCAATGTACAATATAGAAGAATATATAGAAAATATTTTAAGAAATATTATTTTTTTCAATACATATGTTTGTTTCTCAAATGTTTGTGTTCTAATTTTTAAGATAAAAATAATCGACAGACTTTAAAATTTCCAATTTAATGTTTACATATGTCACCATATTATATTGTATTTTGTCAGATAAGATTAAGAATTCCTGGGTTTCATTTATTTGAACAAAACATTATCTGTGGAAACTACATGAATTGTTTAGCAAAAGTACGACGATAATNCCCCCCCCCTCTACCCTACCCATCCACAAACTAGACTTAAGAGACAGCGTGAGTTAGATTTAGCACTAAACATTCATTCTTGTTCATTCAGTCATTTTCAAATTGTTATGTTTTCTTGAAAGGAACTGAGTTCTTGTAACAAACTCTGAATATCGTATTCCTATATCTTTGCAACCCAATGTCGTTGACCTTTGGTATTTCAAACTATTAGTACTGTTAGACCAAATAATCTTAAGTCGAAATATTAATATCTGGTTGCAAAGATATAGGAAATAAAAAACAAACAATTTCTTACAATGGCAATAATTTGTAACAAATAAAAATTCTTCTGAAATCTAGGTTAAAGTGTTTGAGTCTTTGCTCATACTTAAATTTTCTAATCCCTATATCTTTCCAACCTGATAGTGTAAACCTTAGGTTGTTTAATCTGATGAATTCATAATTTGAACTATCTAAGGTCTACATCATTGGGTCGCAAAATTGTGAGGGTTAGAAAAACAAAACTTGTGGCAAAGACTCAATTTCTTTATATCGGTCTGATATCTATATGTTAGACAAAAGTATTTTTTTTATTATTATTAAGAAATTTAATTGTCTAAATGTATATTCTAATTATTAATTTATTTACCCAACTTTTGATAAACAAGCAACAAGTGGATTTCGTTATTTTTGAAGTTGCACTGCAATTTGAATAATGTTTGGCACATTTCCACTTAATATTGTCTTCCTTTTAAAATCAATTTGATTAATTTTTGGCACATTTCCGCTAAATATCGTGTTCCTTTTAAAATCAATTTGAATAATATTTGGCACATTTCCACTAAAAATCGTCTTCCTTTTAAGATCAATTTGATTAATTTTTGGCACATTTCCGCTAAAAATCGTCTTCCTTTTAAAATTATTTTTTAAAACGTGAAAAAATCATTATAATAAGCTCGCAACTAAAAAATAAGATAAAACTACTTGAACCTTCTTTCGTATAAAAAATTATGTTGAAAAGTTAATACTAAAGTAAGAACCAGAGAACTATGGAATTAGAAGACGACATTAAAGCAATACTTAAGTATATTTCATGATGTTATATAGCAAATTAAATTGATTATTAAGTGAAATGTGCCTGTTTATACTGCACAATTGCTGTGTAATGTTCATTGGATTAAATAAAGCCATAACTTCAGAATAAAATTGTATAATCTCTTTAATTTTTAACCTAAGTACTATAAGAAAAACACTCCTGTCTATATTTGGTTTATATTCTCTATACCTAAAAAGCAGAACAATCACTTACACTAATTAGATTTACTTATACTAAATGTTTTGCACTTTTTGCTGGTTATTTAGTGTGTGACACCTACCCCTCCCAAACCAATAACAATAAAGTATGTTACTAAACTGTATTGTTGAGAAAGGTAGGTAAAGTATCTACGTAAACTTTAGTAAAGTAATTGAATCTTTACCACAAACTTTGAATATTTATATCTTTGCAACCTTTTAGAATAAACCTTTGATATTTCAAACTTAAATAATATTTAAAATCATTTAATTATAAAATGTTTTTAAAAGTCTCCTAATTTTACCTTTTAAAGCTTTTATTTAAACTTTTTTTTGGGGGGGGGGGGATTTTTCTTAAACTTTTTATCCGAAGCCTTGTTTATGTTGTAAAATTTTTCTAGTTATCTTCTTTTACAGAACCTCTTTGGGGTGGCCGGGAAGGGGGGGGGGTGCATAGATTAAGGATAAACTTCTAAAAAGGGTGGGGTGTGGGGGGGTACAAACAGTCCCCTTAATATATCTTTCCTAATTCTTTCAACAGTTTGAACACTGGTTCAGGTTGTTAAACAGTTTTAATATTCTCTCTCCGAGGTGTCGGGTCATTCATCTTCTCTTATAGGGTTAAACAGCTAATATATGAACCCGGAGTTTCACACCTATAGGTGGACCCTACACGGAGCATAATATACAGGGTTACACACAAAATATCAGACTTTCAATACGACAAACTGATGAATTCATTTGGACTTTTTTATCGAATAAGTTAAAAGGAATATTAAATGACTAAGGAAAGATGAAATCATGTGTAGGGACTAAATCTATTTCTTCAATCTTCATTTCAGGGAGGCAATAGGGATTCAATAAATATAGAAGAGAATATTACATTTCCAATGCAAATAGGGATTTAATAAATATAGAAGAGAGTATTACATTGCCAAGGTAATAGGGATTCAATAAATATAGAAGAGAGTATTACATTTCCAAGGTAATAGGAATTCAATAAATATAGAAGAGAGTATTACATTGCCAAGGTAATAGGGATTCAAAAAATATAGAAGAGAATATTACATTGCCAAGGTAATAGAGATTCAATAAATATAGAAGAGAATATTGCATTGCCAAGGTAATAGAGATTCAATAAATATAGAAGAGAGTATTACATTGCCAAGGTTATAGGGATTCAATAAATATAGAAGAGAATATTACATTGCCAAGGTAATAGGGATTCAATGAATATAGAAGAGAGTATTACATTGCCAAGGTAATAGGGATTCAATAAATATAGAAGAGAATATTACATTGCCAAGGTAATAGGGATTCAATAAATATAGAAGAGAATATTACATTGCCAAGGTAATAGGGATTCAATAAATATAGAAGAGAATATT
>NW_019396631.1:148876-169995 GCF_000591075.1 Eurytemora carolleeae | reverse complement strand
ATTCGAATTTATGTATAAACTATTTTGCATATGATAAATTCGCACCCTGATCTCTAATCGTTCTCCTTAAATCTATTTAATTGAAATATTTTGTTATTATTACTAACATTAGGTGGAAAAAATAATCAAAACAGCCAAGAGCTATTTTCCACCTAATTGCTTTATACTTGTACTGTTAATATAATCATCAATTTTGTGATTGTAAACTCTATCTGTATACAGATACATTTATTTTAGCAATAAACGTTATCTTATCTTATCTTATCTTATACTG
Source organism: Eurytemora carolleeae (assembly GCF_000591075.1). Lineage (NCBI taxonomy): Eukaryota > Metazoa > Arthropoda > Copepoda > Calanoida > Temoridae > Eurytemora > Eurytemora carolleeae. The sequence continues at coordinate 169,721 of NW_019396631.1, read as the reverse complement.
AGATTATTTCTCCAGGATTGATATTACATACATAGATTATTTCTCCAGGTTTGATATTATATACTGAGATTATTTCTCCAGGATTGATATTACATACAGAGATTATTTCTCCAGGTTTGATATTATATACTGAGATCATTTCTCCAGGATTGGTATTACATACAGAGATTATTTCTCCAGGATTGATATTATATACTAAGATCATTTTTCCAGGATTAATATTATATACAGAGATTATTTCTCCAGGTTTGACTGAGATTATATATCCAGGTTTGATGTTATATACTGAGATGATTTCTCCAGGATTGATATTATATACTGAGATTATTTCTCCAGGTTTGATATTATATACTGAGATCATTTCTCCAGGTTTAATATTATAGTCGTGATCCTAGGATAGCAGGGGTTGCGCTAAGTTGAACTTCAACTTATATTATCTACGTTCATCAGGATATATACTGTATACAGTATTCTAAGTCTAAATCTTTATTGAAACATTCCTCATTAAAAATTAAAAAATAAACATAAATATCCGCTAAATACTTGATGCAAATATATATTTTATGTCAACGTTTTCTAACATAACCAGTTTTATATTTCTGTAAGCAAGAAAATGGCCAGAACTTTTCTCTTACAGAGCACATATAGGTGTTCGTTTTTTAAAAGGTTTAAAATTCAATTTTATTGGTATTTATGAGGAAGCAGAAAAGGTTTTTAAAAGGTTTAAAATTCAATTTTATTGGTATTTATGAGGAAGCAGAAAAGGTTTTTAAAAGGTTTAAAATTCAATTTTATTGGTATGCAGAAAAGGTTTTTAAAAGGTTTAAAATTCAATTTTATTGGTATTTATGAGGAAGCATAAAAGTGTGAAATACATAAACGGTCAAATAACCAGTCTTTCATATCGATAAAGTAGACCCAGGGTTACCCTTTTCTGAGACGACCGTATGAAGAAATGTACTATTCATATTATTTGCTGAATGCAAGCTTGTTTCTTGGCAAAATCATTTTGTATTCGATTGTTAGAATTCCTATTAGGAATTTTTATATACACTTTTTATTAAACTTCATTAAATTCTCATTTAGGGTCTATTCTTGCCTTCCACGAAAAAAATGCATAATGAAATAGTGTTCCAATCAAATGCTTTAGTCTAAATTATTTACAGTTTTGCTTATTTCATTGATACCAATACACCAATGTTGCAAGGACAGCAAATCCTGCAGCGATAACTAAACTGTTAATAAAACTTTGCAGAAGGTTTTCAGATTTAGATTCATCATAATATCTAAGTCCAGGTTCAGGTTCGGCTCCAAGCTTGTCTTCAACCTCAGGATCAACTTGATGTTCAGGTTCCGGTTCTGTCTCTATGTCCTCCTGGAAACCCTCCATGAATCCATTTAACAGCGACGCATCCTCCGTGCAATCCTCTTCTAGACAGGCAAATAATATTTTTTAGATAGACCCCCCTTAACCTAGCCTACTCCCAGCATGCAAGATTCGCGGGAAATCCAGAAAGTTTTCCGTTTTTCCGGTTTTCTGCGTTTAATTTTTTTGCTCTGAAAGTTCATATTTGGTGGTCCCAAAAGTTATTTTTGCGTAAGAAACATTAATTTTAAGAGATTTTTTTATTGCTAGGTAATGGGTGAATTTACGCAAATTTGCTTCAGAGGCGTGTATTGGCAAGGTATTTGCAAAGGGGGGGGGGGGGGAGACATTTCAAGGGTGCTGAAACCCCCCAGAAAATTATAATTTTTATTTTTTCCAGGAGGGTACAGCTCCAATTGCAACCCCCCCCCCCTCTGTATACGCTTCTGATATGTGTATTACGTTTAACGTTAGTTCTGTTAGAGGGGTAACAAATTTTAGCATCGATTCATTTTTCAAATTTATTAATGAAGATTTCTAAGGTTAAAGGTGAAATGAAAAATATTTCCGAAATTATAATTGTTTTACTGTAGCTAAATTCGCAAAGTAGAATCTGTTTATATATATTCCATTATAAAGTTTTGAAACTGTCTAAACTTCTGACTGCCTAATGGATTTATCAGGTTCGAAACCACAAATAATCAGATAAAAAAGTCATTGATGATACATATAGTCTTTGTTGTTAAATGGTGATAAAACATCAATCAAAGTCAAACTAAAATCTGTGTACCTGAGTTGTTATTTACTCCTTGTCTTTGGGTCTCTAGTCTCCGAAGAACCTGGAGAACTTCAGGTCCTAGTTCTACATTTCTCCGAGTAGGTATCTAAACCACACCAATTTATAATTTTTCCGGGTAGGTACCTAAACCACACCAATTTATCATTTCTCCGGGTAGGTACGTAAATTTCACCAATTTATAATTTCTCCGGTTAGGTACCTAAACCACACCAATTTAAAATTTCTCCGGTTAGGTACCTAAACCACAAAAATTAAAAATTTCTCCGGGTAGGTACCTAAACCACACCAATTAATCATTTCTCCGGGTGGGTACCTCAACCACACCAATTTATCATTTCTCCGGGTAGGTACCTAAACCACACCAATTTATAATTTATCCAAGTAGGTACCTAAACCACACCAATTTATCATTTCTCCATTTCTCCATTTAGGTACCTAAACCACACCAATATGTATCATTTCTCAGGTAGGTACCGAAACCACACCAATTTATCATTTCTCCGGGTAGGCATCTAAACCACCCAAATTTATTACTTCTCCGGGTAGGTACTTAAACCACACCTTTTAATGAAGTTTGCTAAAACATAAAAAAAAACTAAGGTGTAAGTAAGGTGTATAAACTATAATAGAATTACCATCTTATCATCATAAATTGTCAATTAGTGATATTTGTTTGTATGTTTATAAAGTAGTTTCATACATAAAAGAGAGGTACATTTTAAGCTATAAAGTATATCATACATTCATGGTTTGCTGCAGAAGTGCATGTAGCGACATGTTTCTTTTAAGGGACTGTATACGTAATTTTAAGGGACTGTATACGTAATTTTAAATGATAAATGACTTGCACTCATGTCCGATTCACAAATTATGAAATTATACTTTGTAAAAAAAACACAATTTAAAAGCAGCAATTTTCAGAGAGAAAGGAAGGGTAATTCATTTATCCTTGAACAGAGGTTTAAAAGGCCTCACCGTAAAGCTAACATTTTCTACTCAATAAATGGCTGGGGCAATTAATATTAAGCCCTGTAGTTATTAAAAAAAAACTATCAAGGATATAGGAATTAATAACATACAAAATATTGGAAAATTATAAATACCGGAATCCTTTCCAAAGGATTTTGATATTCAGCCGAACGGCTTCTATTAAACGTAAAGGGCGCCTCTCTTTGCCTGAAAAATTTGTTTGATATTTTTTGAAGATTAACTAATTACCAAATGTCGTCATCTATAAAATCCGTGGATGAAAAAATGATAAATAAAACACTAGGAAACAACAGAAAAGAGTTGAGTCTTTGTAACAAACTCAAGTTTTCTAAACTTTTGATAATTGAAACTTAGATTGTTCAATCATAGTTAAAAATGTCTAAGGTTTACGACTTAGGGTTGCAAAGATATACGAATTAGAAAACCAGAGTTTGTGGCAAAAACTCAATTCCTTTAGTTTTATTGTTACAATATACAGAAATACATATTTGGAATCTTTATAAAACTCTCTTCAATGTGTCACTTTAAAGTACATATTCACGTTTCTTCAGTTCATCAAGTTTTATTGATACAATATACAGAAATACATATTTGGAATCATTATAAAACTCTCTTCAATGTGTCACTTTAAAGTACATATTTACGTTTCTTCAGTTCATCAAGTTTTGAGAAAAGAATCCGATTCGATAAAAACAAAAAATAACAAACAACAGTAATAAAAATACACTTTATGGAGAAAATGCACTTCTTAATGATTCCTCGTGAGATGAAAATACAGTAAGGCAAAGTTTGAATTTATTAATTAATTTAACAATGGCTGAAAATTAGACTAAAAAATAAACAATATTATTTCGTTCTTAAAACCTGCAGTAGTTACTTTAATGTGTGAACGAAAATGTAACCTTCAATATTTTTATTGTAAGATTTTTTTCTGTGAAGAAATGGTGCAATTCTTATGTTTTCTATTAGACATTCTAACTGCATTGTTAAAATTTAAAAAAAAGACAGTCTCAAATAACCTTTTTTAAGCCAGCTTCCCCCACTTTGAACTTTTAAAAGCGGATTTACTCCTTTTTATGTTTTAGTTTTAGTTTTAACAATTTTATAAAATAAAATAGTTGACACAATTTTTCAGGGTTGCCTTTTCTCCGCTCACACGTCTGCGATCAGTTCTTGAGTACATTCTGGGACATACTCTTTGACACGTCTGCTATCAGTTCTTGAGTACATTCTGGGACATACTCTTTGACACGTCCGCTATCAGTTCTTGAGTGCATTCTGGGACATACTCTTTGACACGTCTGCTATCAGTTCTTGAGTGCATTCTGGGACATACTCTTTGACACGTCTGCTATCAGTTCTTGAGTACATTCTGGCGACATACTCTTTGACACGTCTGCGATCAGTTCTTGAGTGCATTCTGGCGACATACTCTTTGACACGTCTGCTATCAGTTCTTGAGTACATTCAGGCGACATACTCTTTGACACGTCTGCTATCAGTTCTTGAGTACATTCTGGCGACATACTTTTTGACATTTTTGTTTTCCTGATTTTTGCCTCCCTGGTCATTGAATCTTCTATCATGGCCTTGGTGAGAGTTCGAAAAAAAATGAAAAAAAAATATTTTTTTAAATCCTTGTAATTTTCTTCTCTATAACAAAGAATATTTTACCTGCCAAAAATAGATTGACCGGGGTTTAAAGCTAGATCAGCTTCAATTCTTCTAAAATAAGATTATTATCGATATTTTTGGTGTGTGTGTAGACAGTTATCATTTTAAAAAATAGGAAAGGAGAAAATATTCAACTTTTTTTCTTTTATTTCTTACCGATTTGTTTCTTCCAAAATTATCTTCAATTCTTGTCCGAGTTTGGATTTAGTCGAATCAACTTCAGGATTCGCCAGAAATTTACTGAAAGGAATTGAGTCTTTGTCACAAACTCAAATTTTCTAATCTCTATATATTTGCAACCTGATGGTGTAAACCTTTGATATTTCAAACTTAGATAGTTTAAAATATAAAGGGTCTACGACATTGGATTGCAAAGATATATGGATCAGAAAATCTGAATTTGTGGCAAAGACTCAATTCCTTTTCTTTAAATTACAAAAAAATCTCCAAATTTAGAGCGAAGAGCTATATTAAACAGAAAACATTGTCAATGCAATCATAGGTTTGTTAAACGTGTCCAGTTTTGTTATAAAAGGCCATTGGTAATAATTTTAGCAGATTTTTAAAAAAAAATTTTGAAAAGTAAATGAAAAATTTATGAAAATTATGAAAAGTTTTGAGTTTTACCGAAGGTTCTCCCTGTTCTCTCGAACCTGCTCTAGGGTTGGTTCATCTAGATCATCCAGGTCGTACTCTAGAACAATATCATCATCCTTCATCCCTCTCATATCATAATTGTCAACCATCCTGATACCATCTGTGGTTCTTATCTCATTCTTATCATCCATCCTGATTCCATCTGTGGTTCTCATCCCAAACATACCATCCTTACCATACGTGTCATTCATCCTATCCCTAGTATCCATCCTATCCATGGTATCCATCCTATTCCTAGAATCCATCCTATCCATGGTATCCGCTCTATCCATCCCATTTATTCCATCCGTTCTTCTCCGAAAATCCTTTATTTCATCCAGTTCCTCCTGGTTTATCCTCTGCAATCTACTAAGTTAAGTATTGTTACAAGGTTTTTCAATAAACTGAATGTTTGTTTAATATTTAGTTAAAATTGGTCTGTTTGGCTGTTATTTGTTTATTTAAAGGAACTGTTCACGTATTTTCCACCGACTTTCCTTTAAAAACTTATTTGCCCATTTTACGACAATACTCTTTGCTCATTTGTTTTTTAAACCCAACTTTTTTCTTTCTGAAAATATATAATTTCAAGGCTATAATGCAAGAAAAGTTATTTTAGTGGTGTACGCAGCTTTTGTACTGCAGTGTACTGTCTCTGGGCGGTAATGTAAACACAAGACGGATGTCACAGCCTGACATGGGATCCATCTTTCACATAAAAAATCAATGAAATATTCTGGTCATAGGAAACTATTATGTGAATTATTAAAATCATCAAAATTAAATGCTTTTATCCTCCACGGATACTAAACGAACACTGATGCATCTATTCTTGTTTACAAATTCCGCCCAGAGAAAACTGGTTTCAATATGTACGCAGAGTATACGCAACTGCAGTCAACTTTCCTTGCATTACAACCTTGAATTGGAGTATCTCTGTAAAGAAAAATTTGTTATTTCCCTAATTTTTATATTTTTATCAGATTTTAACAATCGGGAATGTAAATCTTTAAATGGGGGGGGGGGGGGGCAAGGTGGAGGGCGCACAAGAAATTACGTCAATTGTTTCTTTAACTTCTAATTTATTTCACGGTTTGAGAAAAATATTAATATTTCATTTTGTTGTTTAAGAAATTTTAATGAAAGGATCTTTACAATATTATTTTAATTAATTTGAAGTTATTCAAAGATTTCCAATTTTTTATGAAATTGAAAAAACTCAATTGTCAAGGATGGAACTATCGTCTGAGCACAAAAACACTTTTGTTACAATTCTGGGATCTACACCGCTTCTGAAAACTGTAAATTTAACAGAGGTTGTCGGAAATTATCTAATTAATCGAGTTTTCAGAAATAAAGCATTCTAAATTCTTTGTAATAAATACTATCAATAAAAAGACAATAAATGTAGATAAATATATATATTACATTGAACAAATGTTATAAAACTGCACAGTTGGATTTTATTTCCAGTGACTCTCCATAATCATTTACAAAGATACCTTTTAAGCAATTTTGTAATAAAATTAATGAGATATCCAAGCTATTATCTTTAAAAATAGTTATTTTACTGTGGTTTCTCTAATAAAATAATTATCTCTGATTAATCTCTTTTCAAACCAGAAAACTACAATATCTCTTCAGGAAGATTCTTCGTGTGAATTGTGAATCGATTATGTCAGTAAGTTATTGAAATGTCACTCAAAGTTCTGAGCCCCAATATAAGCTTAATACTCTTCCTGTTCCAATCCTCGTCTTTGATTGGGTTCAATAGGCTTTCTTCTTGTTCTTCTTTCATATTATTATGGTTGTAATTATTAGTTTATTTTTCTTTTCAATCTTTCAGAATAAATACTCTAAAAAGAAGAATTTTATTAATCACGAAGCAAAATTCAGAAATGTATTAGTTAGCATACCTTATCAATTACATAAAGGATTGACCATCTTGTAAACCTTACGAATCTTACCGGCTAAATATTATTCTGATAAATATTCACGCAACCTCTTATTTTAATCTTTCAAAGTTAGATTATTTGATCTAACAGAATTCATAGTTTTAAATATCTAAGGTCTACGACATTGGGTTGCAAAGATGTATCAGAGTTTGAGACAAAGACTCAATTCTCTTTATTCCACAGATTTATTATTTAAAAGTCACTTTCAATTCTACTTTTGTCAACATGGAATATTAACATCAAAGGAATGGAGTCTTTGGAACAAAATCAAACATTTAAACCACAATATCTTTAGAACTCGATGTTGTAAACCTTTGATATTTCAAACTCAGATTACTTGACCTAATAGAATTCATAATTTGAAATATCTAAGGTCTGCAAAATTTGGTTCCAAAGATATAGTGATTAGAAAATCAGAGTTTGTGTCAAAGACTCAATTTCTTTGTTTGAGGAAAGTTTGAAATTTCGCAAGTTTCGTGGTTTCTTATGATTTTCAAAATATGCTCTTAATTCCCCGCATTTCCCGTGATCAATCCTGAATTTGCAAGTAAACATATGTTGTAATAGTCAAATAAAATAAATGAAGGTTAAGGACCTGTTAGTCTAAAATAATATGAGAAACCCAAGGATAAAATGTAAACAGTCCCTTCCAGAGAGCAGATGGAAATAATTTAATCTGAGTTAGGTATTGGAAATATTGCATAATTGGACTTTTTTAAATTTGATGAATTGTAAAAGTAAAAATGGTTTCCCAATATCAGCAAAAGTAAAAATAGTTAATAATAAATATAAAAAATATATTTAAACCTGGCCCGACTATTTAAACCTGGCCCGACTATTTAAACCTGGGAGGATTCAATGATAACCAGAAAACTCTCAAACAGCAAAACGACCTTTAGAATCAAGTAATGAATTTAAAAATCCAATTTTGCAGTGTAAACAGCCCTATTTCACTTAATTAGTGAAGTGTCTAGTAAAACTATTTGCTTTTTATTTAACAAAATCAAATAAACTTAATTATTGCTATTGCCTCCTATTACATTGTTTTTTTGGTAATCACTGTACTATAAGATTAAAGCATAATAATGGAAATAATATATCTTTACAGATAATAGAACAAGCATGAACTGAATATCTCATGGTTGCTAGGTTCTCCAGGTAAAGGGATACATACACGATAGAAACTATTTAACCAATCCATCAGATTTTTGAAACATCCAGTGGATTAAACTTAGAATCATAGATATTAAGATTTCAGAGCATTTCGCGATCCTTTAGACTAGTTTTAGCTTGATAATTCTTCTATATAAGTTTTTACTCCTTTTTCCTAATTCCATAAAAAATCAGGGGAGGTTTTTAAAAATAAAGAAATATTTTGAAAAAAAATTAATCCAGAGTACATTTTTGCCCACGCTTAGTGATAATACAATAAAAACTATGAGTATGGGTAATATTTGCATGTATTGTATTGTATACACTATACAGTATGTAATATATCCTGTATATATATTAGGAAATAGATATTAAACATGACGAAACCTCCCGGTACAGTTTCCTTTCAATCCTTGTAATTAGCATTTTTATCCAAACACTTGACGAGCAAAACATGTTTTTTTATATTCTCTGTCATGAAATTTTGCTAATAGGCGCGGCGCATAGAGAGATCTGAGTTTTTACTTGCACTGTTGAATTGTCAACTGTGCCTGTGTGTGTACATAGATCTAATTTTGACAAGGAGAGTTAGGACTCATGAGTTCACGATTGAATGAATTTCAATAAAGGATGTCAAGAAGAATGTCAAAACGGATGTCAAAAAGGATGTCAAAAGGAATGTCAAAAAGGATGTCAAAAAGGTTGTCAAAAAGGATGTCAAAAAGGATGTCAAAAAGGATGTAAAAAAGAATGTAAAAATGAATGTAAAAAAGGATTTCATAAGGTTGTCAAAAAAAATTTAAAAGGATGTCGAAAAGGATGTCAAAAAGGAATTCAAAAAGAATGCCAAAAAGAATGCCAAAAAGAATGCCAAAAAGGATGTCAAAAAGGATGTCAAAAAGAATGTCAAAAAGGATGTCAAAAAGGATGACAAAAAGAATATAAAAAGGGTGCCAAAAAAGTCAAAAAGAATGTCAAAAAAATTTCAAAAATGAATGTGAAGAAGAATGTCAAAAAGGATATCAAAAAGGATGACAAAAAGGATGTCAAAAAGGATGTCAAAAAGGATGCCAGAAAGGATGTCAAAAAGGATGTCGAAAAGGATGTGAACTGATATGTAAATGAAGGGTAATTAAAAGTTCTGTTTAGTGCTATTAAAATTAGCAACTCAAAACTTTGAAAAAGTTATTTTAAAAATCCTTGTTTTGATTTTTTCCTTTTTCATTATGCTTCCTTCACACTTATAGAACTTAGTGAAATGGAGAAAATAAGAAAGAAGCTAATTTTTTTAAAGAAACTGTTATTACGATTTTCTTATTTTTTGTTGATTCTTGAAATCATTAATCCTCCTGCTCTTGTTGTTTACATGATATTTGTCCTATAATTTTCCGTTTAATTAAAGGAGGGTTAGTGTGCCTAATTAATGAAAGGATTGCTAATTAATAGGTTTAATTCCCCCCTTCATTGAGAAGGCTTATGAACAACAACAAACATTTTCCAAGTTTCATTAATAGTTTCGAATAATTCCGGCCAAACAGAATAATATTAAACAAATTCTTTTGAAAACATATTTTTTTCCTTTGGGTTAACATACTTTTAAGTAAGAAGAGTAATAGAATTTTAAATTGCAAACACATCTTAACAATATTATATGGGATCTGAGCTGAAAACTTTAGAATAGGATATCCTTAATCCCGATCGCTTAATCTGGGTATCCAATGAAAACACTGTGACACTTTTGATTTTCTTCCTAGTCCTCTCTTTTGGATGTATAAAATTTACGTTTGATAACAATTACAAATGCGATGCTTTATCGATTGAACTAAAATCTAATTGAACTAAAGTCAGCTGTTGACAAGTCGGCTTTTAGAGCATTTGAACAAATATAAATTCAATCATGTTTTTATGAACTTATTAAAAACCCATTTTATCACATTTGTGAACTATAGCAATTTTGAACGTTAGTTTTAAAAAACATTAATCCAAAACTTACGTTCGTTCAATCAAATATTAGTTCAATTGATATGACACCTTTAACACCAGAATGGGCAGAAAGGCGCTAAAATTTAAAAAATTTAAAAGATAAAAAGTGTAACAAACATGATACGCTAATTAGTTAAATTTTAAACTTCTTTCTTGGATATCGAATGCGTATTAACCTAATCTCGGGTTTAGTGAAACCAGGAGATCAGGCATTGATCTCGATATCCATAATTCAAAAGTTTTCAGCTCAGTTAACATTAAACATTACGTATTCTTCTCTGAATATTACTTAAATTAAAATTTTTTAAAGAAACTGAAAAATTATTGTTCAAAAGTTTTTAATTGGATGAAAAGAATCACGGGAATATAAAGTCCCTAGAAATCCCGTCTTTTAAGAACACATAATTAAAAAAAAAATCCAAATTTCTAGAATTATAAGAAGAGTTACAGGCTTTACTTTAAAATTTTCTTTAAATGCTGCCGGGCCATCAAATTAGTAGAAAACGTCGTCACTTAATTCCCAGGTTTTTAGGATTTTAACCACTTTTTCCGTCAACATTCCGGAAACTGTGCAGACTTATTTAACTGTAGGAAATAATGTTGTAAATGTTTAAAAGAAAGAAAAAATCTTTATTAGAGGTTTTAGATTTGTTTTCTTTTTTAATTTCATGAAATTAATTGAACTATTGTTGTCAAAAAAGAAATTAAAGAAAAAATTAGATTTCTGAGAATTATTTTCTGTTCATTAGTTTTATTACGTTCTTAAGTTAATATTAAAAACTTTAATTGTGAGAAAAGTTTGTAGAATAATACAGGGATAGAAAAAGATATAGATCTAGGTTCAGGGTTTTCCTGTATCTCCGGGTACTAATTAGAGTTGGATGAGAAATTCAGGGTTTATCTGGAAGGACTGGTTTGTATTGAGTGCGGACGAAAGAAGCTAAGAGAGAGAGTCGTCCACAAATAAAAATAAATTGAAAGATGTTCAAAATAAAAATATTGCCAAATAATAAAATGCTGGAAATAAAACACGTGTGGTCCATCACATCTATTACACTGAGAACCAGAAAACTGTCGAATGTCGTCTTTGTGTTTCCTTTTATTTAAGAAATGTCACAAAGAATTATGTAATTTCAGAAAGGAATTTATTTTTTTCAACAAACTCTAACTTTTCCTTCCTAAATCATAAAAACCTGATGGTGGAAACCTTTGATTTTTCAAACTAAGATTAATTGATCTGACAGCAGTCATAATGTGAAATATCAAAGGTCTTCTATATTGGGGTCCTTAAATACATAGGAATTAAAAAATCAAATTTTGTTGCAAAAACTCAATTCCTTTCACGAAGAATTATGCAATTTGCAGATGTTGCAACGGACAAATCTCAGAAATATTTCGGGGACTTATTCAGAAATAGATCCACCAGTGGAAATTAGAAAAACTAAATTGACATTTCATAATTTTAAAGAAAAAATAAGGCTATACGCTAATTCTGTTTCTCCATTTATGTACAGGGTTACCCACATACAGGGTGTCCCATAAATATGATAAATAGTTATTAATGTCGTCTTCCATATACTGTATTAGATATTAAAGACTTTTTGCAGTTTATTTTGTTAAACAAATCTTTTGCTTGAATATATTTAAGTTTGAAATCAATTTTACAATAACATGACTGTTAAATAATATTTTGATTATTTTCTTTGGTATCAAACAACCTAACAAATTATGGAAGAAGACATTCAAACTATTCACCAACTTTCATGTTTCGTGGGACACCCTGTAGATAAAATGGCTGCATAAATTATTTGGCAAGAAATACACAACTTAGCAGGAAACGAACAGTATAAAGTTCGCACAGTCGTCCCTTAAGTCTCATTCTTTGTGGGTAACCCTGTATATACTCCATCCTCCCTAACTCTATCCCCCCACACTCTATTCTCCTCACACTCCATTCTTCCATATCTTAAAACAGAAACCAAGCTAAATCATACTATACGATTCCGGACAGTTCTTTTTAAATTTTTGTAATTAGTAAATGTTCTTCACGGTACTATCCTTCTTATATTTAATTATGTTAATCTAATTACAGTACATCAGTGTGTACTTTTTAAACTGCATATCTTTAATAACCAGTGTAAGCCTTTTCAACACATCTCTTATTTACACAATTAACCAATATTGCGTTATATATTCTTCTGCTGTTTTATATCCTGATCTCAATTCTGCTCTCCCTGGGTTCCTGGTATCCAGGTTCAGTACTCCGGGTTCCCAAACCCTCCAGTACTCAACCCTTATCCCTGAGTAGGCATATGGTCAACCACTCCTCTCAAATTATGAGTTTGGATCAAAAATAGATTATAGACGTGGCTAATTTATGAAACAACCGGGTTTCCGATTTTCCCAATATTTCAGAAAAATTCGATCGTTCTCAGGCTTCAAAGGTATCATTATCTCTTCAAAAAACACTGGATAAATCATGACAGCAAAACCTTCTCAGGGACTGCTAGCGATATCTGTAATGGTTCTCTCTGTTTATTCAGAAATATTTAAACCATTATTCAGGAACAAAAAAAAAGACATCGCAGGATTTCTACAACTAAAAAGACCGATATAAAACCATGAGTTTCATATCATATCTTAAAAAAAAATTTAATTGTTTTTAAATTGTTTTTGAAGAAAGAATTCCCTAAAATTACAGAAACAATCCCTTTAAACAAAAAGATAATGTTAAAAATTGTGATAAAAATTTGAAGTTTGAAATATTGCATCTGGAAAATCTTTAAATGACATTTATCACACCTTAATATACAGACATTCTTTAAATTCATCCAAATCTTTAAATGACATTTATCACACCTTAATACAGACATTCTTTACATTCATCCAACTCCGCTCAACTACAATGGGACCCATAAAACTGTGGACTAGGAAGACGACGTAAATTCAATCTTTTGTGTGTTTGGTGTTTTATAACTTTTCGATTGCACCGTTGCACGGTTTTACTAGTAGCTTGAAGATAAGCTTTTTATATGGAAAAATTACACCACAAAATGCATGTTTCTCATGTTCAATGGACCATTTAAATAATAACTTAAGTCAACAGGCATCTTCTTACTCCGCAATGGATGAAACCTACTGTAGCGAACATTCAGTATTATTTCATATCTTCCAAAATCTTGATGACCTAAAGTCAAATAAAATGCTTTTACTTACACAGTGAATTTTGCCAATTTCGCCGTTATAAACTGAAACCAGAAATAACGGCGTTGTAATTTCCAAATCTGCATGTTAAGAGATACTAAAACAGTATAAGTAAGTAAGTAAGTAGGGTAAACCCAAAGAACAATGCGCCATGTGAATCTTCAAAGTTAACCTGTAGCCGAATTTAAAGAATTTGAGCCGCGACTTAGATCCACCAAAACCCGGTTTAAATTAAGCGCCGGCAAAAATCTTAAAACATTTGATACAATTTTATGTGGAACCAAGCATATTTAAACCGCGGCTTAAATTTAAGCCGCGGCTCAAATTCTTTAAATTCGGCCTTCGGTGTTGAAATTAGATTTTTCATTTTAAAACTGTCTGGATATCTAGGCGTGAAATTAAATCATAAAACTCAAGATTTACGAGTTTGTCTTTCAGATTTTAATTTCTTTGATAATAATCCAGAATTCCGGTTTTAGTTAAAGGGACTGTAAGCGTAATTTCAAGTGACCCTCCATACCAAGATGACTGCGGTACCCTTGAAAGCTTTGTCTGATCAAGTATTAATTAAATATCAATATTATCTTTTCTTCAAACTGTTTATTTTCATTTGCGGGTTCTCTGCGAAAGTGACTTCAGCATTTATTGTTTAAAAGAAGTAATGAAATAGAGAAACTCACAGAAAACCGACGGACGACGGACATTGCCATCTTTGCATGGAGGATCACTTGAAATTAGACGTACAGTCCCTTTAATACAGTTTTTAATGCACAAAGCTCATGCGCCTGGACCGGTTTATTGATGAAGGGTCAGAGAACTTTGGAAATTTTATCATGAATAATATCGCTTATTTCTGTCTCAAGATTTAAATTTCTAGTGAAAAGCATTGATATTAGGCCTACGAGTCAATTAGTAAATGCCTCGTAAAAAAAGACGAATTTAGAGTCGTCATTAAATCTCTTGAATAAAAGAAGTTCAAAAGATAAATAAAGGTGTTAAAACAAACGCTTTATTTATTTCTTTAACAATAAAATAACAGATTTAAAACTTTAAATACACGCTTCTAAGAACACTGGACAAAATGTGTTTTATCCTATTCTATCCCTGATCCCCTGTATTGTGACGGGATAATGATGTTTATGATTGAAATAATGCCGCCATTAAACTATTAAACAAGAAAAAACTTGTTTTATTCCATCTTTAAATAGGAATTCTTCTCAGTTTATTAGTTTACAGTCAATTAGACATGATCCTTCACAGGTTGCATAAATCTGTCCGTTCGCATTTCTGTCTGTCTGTTTGTCACTGTCTATTTTGTATGGTGTCTATCCATTTAAACCTGACTTAAACGGTCGGTCTTTCTGTCTATGATTATGTCTGACTCTGAACTTAGCTCTCAACTCATTCCCAGTCATCAATTCTCAACTCATTCTCACACATCCCGGTTTCTTGACCATCAGGTTAGTGTTTGGTCGGTTTGTTTGCTCTCCCCCCTCCCTATCTTAGTGTCTAAAATTCGATAACCGCCAACAAATTTCGCTTAAAGGATCTATACTGTACTCCAGGTACAGAATATAGACTGTACTCCAGGTACACGATTTAGACTGTACTCCAGGTACAAGATTTAGACTGTACTCCGGGTACAGTATCTATACTGTACTCCAGGTACAAGATTTAGACTGTACTCCAGGTACAGTATCTCTATACTGAACTCCAGGTACAGGTACAGGATCTAGACTGTACTCCAGGTACAAGATTTAGACTGTACTCCAGGTACAGGTACAGGATCTAGACTGTACTCCAGGTACAGTACAGGATCTAGACTGTACTCCAGGTACAAGATCTATACTGAACTCCGGGTACAGGATCTGACTCGACCTCTGCTCAGTTCATGTCTGAACCCAGAGTGTGTTTTCCCTGTCTCAACCATGCAATATTTAGCAGGATCTTGTACAAAAGATTATTCATCCCTTCGTCCTCCCACTCTCCTCAGATACATTTATTTTAGCAATAAACTTTATCTTATCTTATCTTATCTAACTGTCTGTAGGTCCTAATCATATATTCTAAACAAAGGGGGAAAAAGTTCCAAACCATGGTTGGGCCAGCATCTGGCACTAAATCTCAGATTTTGGCCAAAATCCCAGTTTGGAACTCTGTTGCCCTGAAACGCCAACTACTGTGTATCTAAAAAAACAATGTTGTTCTTTCTCTATTTTCCCTGAAACGTCATAGCTCTAAACAAAACTTGGGTTGAAAATTGAAAAATAATTATTCCCGAATTTCATTTTGAAAATTACGTTAAAAAAGAAATGATTCTTTTATATTTAAAATACGTCAATTCTTTAGTTCAAAATATTATATTTTCTCTCTGATATGATAGAAATGAACCAAAAATAGGGATTAAAAAGCAAGAGAACAAGTGCACTGCAAGAGAATAGGAGAATAAGAGAACAAGAGAACAGGAGAACAGGTGAACCGGAGAACAGGTGAACCGGAGAACAGGAGAACAGGGGAACATGCAAACAGGAGAACAGGAGAACAGGAGAACAGGCGAACCGGAGAAAAGGAGAACAGGGGAACATGACAGGAGAACCGGAGAACAGGAGAACAGGAGAACAGGAGAACAGAAGAACAGGAGAACAGGGGAACATGCAAACAGGAGAACAGGAGAACAGGAGAACAGGCGAACCGGAGAAAAGGAGAACAGGGGAACATGAAAACAGGAGAACCGGAGAACAGGAGAACAGGAGAACAGGAGAACAGAAGAACAGGAGAACAGGAGAACATGGAGAACAGAAGAACAGGAAAACGGGGGAAAATGAAAACCATAAAGGAAGAGAACAGTACAACAGGGGAACAGGAGAACAGACGAATAGGAGAGCCCTAGAAAGCAGGAGAACAGGAAAACTAGAAAGCAGGAGAACAGAAGAACAGGAGAACAGGAGAATAGGAGAACTAGAAATCAGGAGAGCAGGAGAACTAGAAAGCAGCAGAACAGGATAACTAGAAAGCAGAAGAACAGGAGAACTAGAAAGCAAGATAACAGGAGAACTAGAAAGCAGAAGAACAGGAGAACTAACAGGAGAACTAGAAAGCAGAAGAACAGGAGAACTAGAAATCAGGAGAACAGGAGAACTAGAAATCAGGAGAACAAGAGAACTAGAAAGCAGAAGAACAGGATAACTAGAAAGCAGAAGAACAGGAGAACTAGAAAGCAAGATAACAGGAGAACTAGAAAGCAGAAGAACAGGAGAACTAAAAATCAATAGAACAGGAGAACAGGAGAACAGGAGAACTAGAAAGCAGAAGAACAGGAGAACTAGAAATCAGGAGAACAGGAGAACTAGAAAGTAGAAGAACAGGAGAACTACAAAGTAGAAGAACAGAAGAACTAGAAATCAGAAGAACAGGAGAACTATAAAGGAGAAGAACAGGAGAACTAGAAATCAAAAGAACAGGAGAACTAGAGATCAGGAGAACAGGAGAACTAGAAAGCAGGAGAACAGGAAAACTAGAAAGCAGGCGAACAGGAGAACATGAGAACAAGAAAACAAGAGAACAGGAGAACAGGAGAACATGAGAACATGAGAACAGGAGAACAGGAGAACAGGAGAACAGGAGAACAGGGGAACAGGAGAACAGACGAACAGGAAAACAGGAGAACAGGAGAACAGGAGAACAGGAGAGCAGGAGAACAGGAGAGCAGGAGAACAGGAGAACAGGAGAGCAGGAGAACAGGAGAACAGGAAAACAGGAGAACTAGAAAGGATTAAAACAAAAGACCAAGGAAACAGGAAGTCAGAAGAACTAGAAAGCAGGAGAAGAGAAGAGGAAACTATATTTATTGCTGAGTTTAAACAAAAGATGAATATTTATATCTATGAACTCAACAGTTAGAATTCCTGGATATTCTATATTTAAACATTCTTCAATTATCTGCTCATTGTATGGAGCATTGTACTAAACAGTGTCTTCCAACCTCAACTATTTTATCATTGTATAGTTTACTATTTTATCATTGTATAGTTTACTATTTTATCATTGTATAGTTTACTATTTTATCATTGTATAGTTTACTATTTTATCATTTTATAGTTTACTATTTTATCATTTTATAGTTTACTATTCATCCAGTTATTTAATTAATTAGATATTAAGCAAGAAAATACTTTTTTATTGCACTGTTAGTAAATAATCTAATATGTTGTTCTTAATATCTAACTAGCATTCTTTCAGTAAGTTCGAAATTCTTTCGGTAAGTTCAAACTTTTTGCGGTAAGTTCAAAGTTCTTTTGGTAAGTTTGAAATTCTTTCGGTATGTTCGAAATTCTTTCGGTATGTTCGAAATTCTTTCAGTAAATTTGAATTTCTTTCAGTAAGTTCGAAATTCTTTCGGTAAATTTGAAATTCTTTCAGAAAGTTCGAAATTCTAACAACAGTAAGATCGAAATTCTTTCGGTAAGTTAGAAATTCTTTCAGTAAATTTGAATTTCTTTCAGTAAGTTCGAAATTCTTTCGGTAAATTTGAAATTCTTTCAGCAAGTTCGAAATTCTAACAACAGTAAGATCGAAATTCTTTCGGTAAGTTAGAAATTCTTTCGGTAAGCTCAACATTCTTTCGGTACGTTCGAAATTCTTTCGGTAAGTTCAAAATTCTTTTGGTAAGTTCGAAATTCTTTCGGTAAGTTTGATATTATGAACAAAATGTTTTTTTTTCTAACAGTGTCACCGAACATTACCTTTTTGTTTTTAATTATATGCAAACTTTAATAGTATCTTTAATCTATATACAATACATATTTTTTATACTAGAAATGAGTCAATTAGTTGGAATTAGTAGATACATTTAGAAAACCGACATAATACAATTTAAAATTGAATTTACAGATAACTGAG
Organism: Eurytemora carolleeae; assembly: GCF_000591075.1. Taxonomy (NCBI): domain Eukaryota; kingdom Metazoa; phylum Arthropoda; class Copepoda; order Calanoida; family Temoridae; genus Eurytemora; species Eurytemora carolleeae. The sequence goes on along the minus strand of NW_019396631.1, from coordinate 151,063 downwards.
TGTACAGAAAACAAATGACCCTGAAAAAGTTTTTTTTCTGTAAAAAATTATTTTTATTAAAACTTTAATTTTTTGGTATGCTTTTATAAGGAATAGTATTTTTTCTGTAGTTGATCTAACAATTATTTATCATTTGTTTTTTAAAATAATTTTTGAACGCCCTGTATGTTTTTAAAGTTGTAATGAAGAGGAAATCCCGGATTTCTGCCTAAATAGTTTATTTCCAGTTTAAACTAAATAGATCATCATATCCTTTATCATTCACTTCAATATACAGCATACAGCATATATGCAATATATAATTAGGTTTTATTCATCTAAAAATAAGAAATACACTCAAATTCTTTTAAGCACAAGAAAGCATGGTTTGATATATTAGTATTACAAGTTCTGTAAGTACGTGAGCCCATTGACAAATAATGTTATTTTTTTATGTTACGAAAGAATGCATTATAGTTAAACAAGATTATAGTTTTTAACATAAAATCCATGTTAGGTAAGAATTACATCAAACATGTTAAAGAGGCATACTGCATGCAGTTATATAACTGCATGTTTCCAGTCCAGTATGTCTGAAGTGGAACGGAAGAGGAATGCGGAAGTTCTGAAAAGAAACTTTGAACCGAAACCATCCTGCGGGGATACACCCTCACTCCTCAGCCCCTCCCCCACCCCTTCTGTATGCACTATTGTCCTAGTTGCGCCTCTGTAAATTCTATATTTCTTTTTATTTCAATTGTTCCTGTTTATGTTTCCCATCCTCCTGTTGATCTGTGAGAACTAGAACAGATTTCTTGATTTAATTAATCATAATTATCTGTATTCTCGGTTCACAGATTTAAGTAGACAACTCCTTTATGTATATTATATATATAGTTAAAGAGAAATCTACTACAATCTTTACCCTCTCTTCCCAAACTTACTCTCTAACCTCCTTCCTTTCCCTTCTTTCCCTTCCCTCCTTTCCCTCCCTTATCCTCACTTCTCCTTCCTTTCACATCCCATCATTGCAACCCTTATCCTCACTTCGATCCCCCTCACTTCTCCTTCCTTTCACATCCCATCCTTCCAACCTTTATCCTTACTTCTCCTTCCCACTTCTCCTTCCTTTCACATCCTATCCTTCCAACCCTTATCCTCTCTTCTCCTTCCTTCCACATCCCATACTTCCAACCCTCATCCTCACTTCTCCTTCCCACTTATTCCCTTTCTTTCATATCATCTTTCATCCTTCCAATAGACATTGTATTTTAGTTGTAATCTACCGGTATACTCTAGTATACCCACCAGGGGGCGTAATCACAGATTCTTTACAAACCGGGGACACTATACTTCCCATTCAAAATATCTAAGATTTAATTTCTTTTTACACAATTTGTTAGGCTAAACAAATTATAAAAAACTAACTTCAAGAAATAAGCAGTTCCCTGCCATGGTATTTTGTCCACTAAACTCATCGATTAATTATCAAATAAAATATAAAAATTGGTCCCGCGAGCCGGTAGGATTAACAGGGGGGGGGGGTATGGTAGTGGAAGGGGTAAGGGACTGTAAGAAGATCTAGAAAGTTTAACGAACGAAAGAACGGCATGAAAACGAAAGTTTTTTTCTAACGCAAGTTTTTTCTATCGAAGTTTATTTGTTAGATTTTAAAACTACAAATGAAAGGAACTGATTACACCACTCATCTCTAATAGTTTAGAATAGAGATGTGAATAGAATACAGATTAGAATAGAGATGTGAATAGAATACAGTTTAGAATAGAGATGCGAATAGAATACAGTATAGAATAGAGATGTGAATAGTATACAGTTTAGAATAGAGATGTGAATAGAATACAGTATGTAATAGAGATGTGAATAGAATACAGCTTAGAATAGAGATGTGAATAGACTACAGTTTAGAATAGAGATGTGAATAGAATACAGTTTAGAATAGAGATGTGAATAGAATACAGTAAAGAATAGAGATGCAAATAGAATACAGTATAGAATAGAGATGTGAATAGAATACAGTTTAGAATAGAGATGCGAATAGAATACACTTTAGAATAGAGATGTGAATAGAATACAGTTTAGAATAGAGATGCGAATAGAATACAGTAAAGAATAGAGATGTGGATAGAATACAGTATAAAATAGAGATGTGAATAGAATACGGTTTAGAATAGAGATGTGAATAGAATA
>NW_019396631.1:122398-148056 GCF_000591075.1 Eurytemora carolleeae | reverse complement strand
TACCTACCCTCCTATACTTCTCTCTACCTACCCTCCTATACTTCTCTCTACCTACCCTCCTATACTTCTCTCTACCTACCCTGCTATTCTTCTCTCTACCTACCCTCCCATACTTCTCTCTACCTACCCTGCTATACTTCTCTCTACCTACTCTCCTATACTTCTCTCCACCTACCCTCCTATGCTTATCTCTATCTATCCTCCTATACTTCTCTCCACCTACCCTCCTATACTTCTCTCTATCTATCCCTCCTATACTTCTCTCTATCTATCCCTGGTGTCGGAGTTAATTAGATTTAGTTCCAACCTGACACAACACAATCTAGATTACAAAACAATATTATCAGAACACAAGGTTCTGTGTTGGAACTCTCAAGTGGATTTTTCAAAGTTTAAAGGGACTGTAAATATCCGATTCACATCGGACCCCTGTATGCCGAGTCCATTAGCGCCTGATCCAATCAGGGTTCAGTCATGTGTTTGTTGTCTATTCTAAACCAATAGAAATTGTATGAAGGTATCATTTAGCTTTCTATCTAGCTCATTATCCAATCAGAGTTATGAATCCTTATATCGGCGCTATCAGTAAATGGAAATATTTACTTCTACCGAAACTATAGTGATCGGCATCTTTAAAAGTTATACCAAGTATGAATTAGATATCAATGTTATTTCCATTCGTAGCTTCTATACAAACGTTGCATGCGCATTTTTTGCTGAAAAATAATGGTGAAAATATTATAATTAAACACTTGTGAAGTTAAAAAAAAAACGTTATCTTCAACACTTGAAAATGGAGGATCACTTGAAATTACGACTACAGTAAGTTCAATAAAAAATAAGAATTTTAGCGAATATTAGAATCAGGGGAGTTTTTTAGGTATTTTGGAGATTTTAGGTATTTTAAGGGAAACTAGGGATTTAACAAGGGGGGGGGGGATCCTAGGGTTCATTTTAGACTTCTGGAAAAGGTATAGGATAGGTAAACTGAACAGTGCTTTCATAGTCCAGGTGTTTAAAACCGTTTTCATAGGGAAGCTTTAAAAAATGAACTTGAACTTCAGAATTTGCTTTCTCATCTCGTGTTTCTAAATTTATAAATGTGTAAAAATTAGCGAGCATTAAAATCGTGTTTTTTTCTATCTTCCTAAAGTATCTAGGTGACAATACTTGAATCAATACACTACACTGAATAGAGAGCAGTTTCAAGCATTGTTACTTTTCACGCTTTTGTTGCATTTTAGTGGACAAGGTATTGTCTAAACCTGCGTGTAAACATTTCTCAAATAAAATACAAACTGTAGAAAATAGTGAGAACAGATACTTAAATACTTGTTTTAACTAGCTCTGCATATACGGCGCGTACTAAAGAAACCAAAAAACAATACTTGAACCAAATATAAGTTTTACTTTGTGATACTGTTTTCTGGAATGCTCTTAATTAAATGATATTATACTTAATAATTTTACTTAGAAAGAAACATGTAAGAAAAAAAGACTGAATAACTTTCGTACAGTCCTCTCTGAAGTCTCACCCTGTAGAACAATTACAGCTCATTAACGATATAAGTAGAAACACAAAGAAAGGTTACGCAATAATTGTAGGATTTGATTTCACTTTAATCAACACTTATTTCTGCTTACTCTGTAATATCTATCTGAAATTAATTAAATCCATATTACAGGTCTTTTTTCAGAGAATAATTAGAAAATGTCATGTTAACAAAAAACAATAACAATATGAAAACGTATGTTTTATTTTGAATGTATATGGATAAGGATTTGTTAAAGTTTTTTCATCTGAATTCCGCAACACTGTTTAACAATATTTATACGATAAGTTTCATATTTTGAAATAAAGGTTAAAAACCGAAACTTAATAGATATCAATAAACTTGACTTCATCGCCAGAACTTGCAGGTTTGATTTCAGTTTTGATCTTCGGAGCAACATCTCCGCTCTTAGTTTGAGAGACAGCTCTGAACCTTGAAGGCTTCTCAACCTCATGCGTATTTGGAGTAGAGTCTGGCTTCGAGTTCTCAGGATTGTTTTTCAAAACCTCTTCTTCTTGACCTTGCTTAAAGAAGGATTGAACCATTCTGACTATTTTGGAGAATACATTGGATTTAAGTCCTGCTCTTGCAGCGTAGAACGTATCTACTCCAGGTCTTGTATTCCAAATGTACGGTTCTCCGACCCTCCAGTCTCCAGGAGCTAAAGCTGAACCTCCATATTCATCCACTAGCTTTAAAGCCTGGACAATACGGAGTGTTTCATCCACACTTCGTCCTAATTATTCATTTATTTTAAAATTTATTAAAAAGATAAATTTTTTAAAATAAACAGGTATTACCTATGATTGATGAAACCTCGGTCACATGTCGAACAGATCCTGTCTTATCCAAGATACAAGTCATAGGTCCTGGATATCCGATCTCTGCTGTTCCTTCCAGCTTAAAGATTAATCCTTGTGCGGCTAAATCAGAAACAATACTGAATCTGAAGAAATGGTATTTTTTAAAAATAATGCATTCTAAGATTTAATGGCGCGGAGTAATTAAATCTTGATATATTAATTTAAAAACTTACTCTGCTGCGATTCCAGGAAACTCGACAGGAATACTGGCCATCCAGTCTTGAATAGCATTGGTGGTTTCTCTGCATATGCCCAGAAGAACTGCATTCTCGTTCTTAAATGATTCGGCAGCTTTGGAGAACTCGATCAATTCAAACGTGGAGATATCGTGGAAGGCTGCAGTAAATGTTAGAAAGACAACATATTTATTGCGATAGTCTTTTATATCAATGCTTCTGACATTTCCTGATGTATCTACAACTTTAGGTATGCTAAAAGATTCTATCTTAGCTTGAATCATCTTTCAAGAAATAATCAAACTAGAAATTGCGGAATTTGAAAAAACAATTGGCGCATTTCAATTCTTTTCAACGCTGAAATATTTATTTTCCTTTCACTGATTTCATATAAATAATTCATTTTTTCAGCAGTATAAGTTTAATCTTTATTAAAATTTGTTTTTTACCTTCTAAAACGGAATCCTTATAATTTTTGAATAATAATTATTCTTTTGAACACTTTTTTTCATAGAGGATTAAATTAAATATTCTTTTCAGAAAAGTAATGATATAAAATGTAATGGATATGATTAAACATCCGTATCTTTACTTATCATTTTTTTAATATATTTTAATCCTATGGTACGCGTGGGTTATAAAACATAAAATCACAGAATAAGCTTTTTAACGTCGGCTTATACTTGTAAACCAGTCACAATTCTGTTTCTCCATGTGTCAAACTTGATGAAGAACGGATAAATCGTGTGAGAACCCAGATTACTCTCCGGTTCGGATTGAAACCAGATGGTTTTAGACAATAGATCCCAGCTTTCTTTTCCTCTTTCTCATCCTTGTTTATCATCCTCGTCAAAAACGGTTTCAAAGGGGTTCAGTTTTACAGTTATTCCGAACCGCTGTTTCAGACAATAGAGACCCAATTAAAAATGTTTTTAACAATAAGATGTTAAGTTACAAACATTTCAAAAGATCTCTCTTTTTGATTTTAGAAGTTAGTTTTAAGAAAGCATAAAAGGTTAACATGTTTCATATTTGCAAAACAAAAAGTTTTTAATCTATAAAGGTGCAAAGCTCCCCGAGTTATATATGTTGAATATATTATACATCAGAACATATGAATGTTTGTAAGTAAATGAACGTAAACACATTAAAGTAAAACAAACAAATTAATTGGTGAAGATTTAATGTTTTCCAGCGTCCTTATCTTGTTATTTAGCCTGCGTAGGAAAGGTATGGAGCGAAGGGGGTCAGATCATTATGGCCATCGAAAGGAGGAGGAGGTGGGGGGAGGGGGGATAATTGCTATGAAAGGGAGGAAAGAAGGAAAGATGGAGGGGGAGGGGGAGCTAGGTGATGGTAAGATTCTCATTTTAATATGTTTAATATGTAATTATAACATGTAAATTTTGTAAAATTCAATAACCTTACGAAAATAAAAATATTTCATTTTTTTATATGTTTTTTGCCTATGGAAAGTATGACTTGGATAGTTTAAAAAATATTTTAGTATATTAAAATAAATCTGAAAAATAAATTTGTTTTTCGAATTAATGTAAATCCTGTGTTTTATAAGTTGAAGGTTGTAATTCAACCCGACAAGTGCAATCTTATTTATCTTCGATAAATTTCTGGGAATCCTGATTTTTTTGCATAAAATTCAATCTTATGAAATCATGTATATCTATATATAAATTTGGCTTGTCTGTCTGTTTGTTTGTCTGTCTGTTTGTTTGTATCCAATAAACGTCAAAACGGCTGAACCAATCGGGCCCAAATTTTTTGTGGGACATCTAGGACCCCAGGAAAGGTTTATGAACGATTAAAATTTCAAATATTTGTCTCCATCAAAATTCGATCTTCATTAAATTTTTGAAAATTTTAAAAATCCACGAAATTTTTTGTGAAAATCCGCGAATTATTTTTGTTTTGTTTTACGATGTACAGAAAGAGAACATGTTCACAATTAATTTAGAAGATGGGCGCGAAGCGCCCTCTAAGGCTAGTATTATACATAGGAATAGGAGGGTAGCGGTAGGATGTGGGGTGGGGGAGTGAGGGCGATAAAAAATTGAAAGAAGATGAGATTAAAAATTAATATTAAAGTTTGTTTAAGAAAAACTAAACGAAATATTATTAATTCAGGGGAAAAAAAGAATAAAGATTTCGCAAGATTCTGGAAATTATTTGTTAATTGGACTTTTTATCTTTTTCTAAAAACTAATCAGTTTATGACGATTACTTAATATTAATACTAATATTATTATTAAATCTTTTAATCTGCTATTGACAATATTTTGTATATGTTAAGAGAAGAGCTATGGTTTTCCTTCTTATTTTTTTCAGGAGTCTGTATTTTTCAACCTAATGTCTTTGAATTAACTTTCAGCAGGCGATGCAAGTTAGGAACTATGTATACTCTGAGCCTCTGTATAAGAATATTTAGGAACCAATTGGATAAATTAGGAACTATATTTTGTATAAGAATATTTAGGGACAATCAAATAGAAACTATAATCTGTTTATGAATATTTAGGAACAAAGGAATTGACTCTTTGCCACAAATCCCAATTTTCTAATACCTATATCTCTAAAACCAGATAGCGTAAACCAGTAATATTTCAAACTTTGATTATTTGATCCATCAGAATTCATAGTTTGAAATATCTAAGGTCTACAACGTTGATTTGTAGAGCTAAAGGGATTAAGAAATCAGAGTATGTGACAATGACTCAATTCCTTTGATAAATAGATAGATAAAGTTTATTGCTAAAATACATGTATCTGTGTACAGAACGAGTTTACAATTACAAATTGATGATTATTTTAACAGTACAAGTATAAAGCAATTAGATGGAAAAGAGCTCTTGACTGTTTTGATTATTTTTTCCATCTAATTTCAATATTGATAACAAAATATTTCAATTAAATAGATTTATGTAAATTGTCCAAACTGGCAAAAAAAAGGTTTCACTCTCACAGGTAGAAAAACTCGGGTTTGGAAATTAATTCCTATATATTTCATATCCTCATCAGTCCTACAGAAAATGACCAAAATTATTACAAATTAAAAATAAAGATAATGTAACAAATACTATCTAGAAATTTATAAAAAAGTAAGCAAATTAGGGGAGGAGGATTTTTTAAAAGTGGAATGAAAATTTTTTTTTGAAAAGTGTAAAAATTATGGTCAACCTTAAAGAATGGTGGTATTGTCAAAACTGAAAGAAATGTTCATTGAATTAAGGGTTGGGGGATGGGTGGTCTAAACCTATCAGCTAATCTCCTTCCTGTTTCTCCAATATATTGTATATTGTGGCAACTAGGTTTGTTGCAAGATATACAGTAAACCACATTGTAACTTTCACAAGACTCAAGAGTTTTTATTTTTACAGCAAAGTTTGATCTTGAACTTTTTACCTTCTCTGTGGTGTGTAGGAAAGGGCAAGTGTTACACCCATATCTGTTACATTTTTTCATTCCTACTAGGGTTCTCCTGGACCTTGTTTCCTTTGGGAGTTTTGTTTTTACAAGGAGGCTCTGCAATGATGAGTTTCTGGGTTGCCTGTAGGCAACCATAGGAGGGTTTTTGAATACATCCTTTAGATGTGGATCTTTAACCATTACTTTCCAAATAGATTTAAGGAGAACTATTAGAGATCAGGGTGCGATTTTATCTCATCCCAAATAGTTCATACATTTGTTAGAATAACTAGAGTTTAAAGTAATTTTCTGACATGTACACAACAAATATCAAAGCATATTAAAACATATCTAATTAGTTTTACATGAATAGCCATTCGGTTTATAACACATTGTAATGTAATTTTCAAAAAGAGAATTTAGTAGTCTATTTTTGAATGTACTTTTTAAGTCAAGAGGCAGGTTATTCCAAATCCTAAGAAGAGAGCTTGATGGTAAATACTGTAATGAGCTCATATTGAGAATGTCAAGTTGATAGTTAAGAGATTTTTCAAAGTTTCAAAAGATGCAGGAAGAAGTTTATTTGCACATTTATATTGCTTGGTTAAAGTCTACCAGATCATTAATCTTTAGAATCTTATACTTAAGGAAAAGAGGATCACTATGAGACTTGGATTTTGAGTTATCAATCAAACTTATTGCTCGTTTCTGTAAAATGTGAATTTGTTTCCATAGAAACTATTAGAAACTATTATTTGTTTATAAATGTTTAGAAACAATTTAGATAAATTAGGAACTATATTTGTTTTTAAAAAAATTTTGGAACACATTATAATAAATTAGGAACTATAATCTGTTTCAGGAATACATATTTAGGAACACATTAGATAAATTAGGAACTATAATCTGTTTATGAATGTTAAGGAACAAGTGAGATAAAATAGGAACTATAATCTGTTTATGAATGTTAAGGAACAAATTAAATAAATTAGGAAATATAATCTGTTAAGGAATTTTTAGGAACAAATTATATAAGTTAGGAACTATAATCTGTTCAGGAATATTTAGGAACACATTAGATAAATTAGAGCTATGTATTATCTGTTTATGAATGTTTAGTTACGAATTACTTAAATTAGGATAAACAATCTGTTTATGAATGTTTAGGAACGAATTAGTTAAATCTGGAACTATAATATGTTTAGGAACGAATTAGTTAAATCAGGAACTATAATATGTTTAGGAACGAATTAGTTAAATCAGGAACTATAATATGTTTAGGAACGAATTAGTTAAATCAGGAACTAAAATCTGTTTAGGAACGAATTAGTTAAATCAGGAACTATAATATGTTTAGGAACGAATTTGTTAAATCAGAAACTATAATATGTTTAGGAACGAATTAGTTAAATCAGGAACTATAATATGTTCAGAAACGAATTAGTTAAATCAGGAACTATAATATGTTTAGGAACGAATTAGTTAAATTAGGAACTATAATATGTTTAGGAATGAATTAGTTAAATCAGGAACTATAATATGTTTAGGAACGAATTATATAAATGGCTGAATCTTGGATTAACTGTTTCCAAAGAACAAGGAAGAGAGCGGAATATATGCAAACAATTTGAATATGGAAAAAATTGTAAAACAATATTTATTTCTATTTTTGGAAAGAATCTCCATGTTATATGATTTCTAAATCAATGAAGGGGATGGGAGATTTATTTTGAAAGCTTCTTGAGTTTTGAGTTCTGAAACTGACAAGCGAGGATAATATGGAATTTAGCAGAACTGCATAAGGTCCAGTTTTAATGAAGTTAACAAGCATAAATAATCCGCTAATTCATTCATTAATTAATTCTTCAATCCGTTAATTATTTTATTTTTTATTTTTTTTTATTTAATCATATCAAAATAATGCTATTATATTTTTGGCTTTATAAAATATAGATAATTGGAAATTAATCCGTTGATTAAATGATTAAACTGATAGATTCATAAAGAAAATATTTCGTTTGTAATCTTAGAGTTTTTTTGGTACGTTAATAAAATAAAAGGGATTTCCATAATACGATGTTTAAACGTTTTCTAAAATCAAAATTGAAAAAGAAAGTGTTGATGATTTTTACTCTGCAATGTCTGAGATATAGATAAATGATAGAATGGAATTTTAATAAGATAAAATGTTGAAGTGTCAACTTAAAGTAATTAAAGGAAATGAGTTTTTGCTACAAACTCTGATTTTCTAATTCCAATATCTCTGCAACCCATTGTCGTAGACCTTAGATATTTCAAACTATTAATTGGTTTAGATTAAATAATCTAAGTTTGAAGTATTAAAGTTTTACACCATCAAAATGCAAAGATATAGGGATTAGAAAATTTGAGTTTGCAATAAAATAAATTTATTTTTCATATATACATTTGTCGGTAAAATATAAACTAGGGGGAGCTACGAGGTCACAAAATCGAACCAATAAACTCGCATACATTGTACATTCTCCTTATGTCAGTAAAGGAGGATAGGAACCAAATGGGAATGGGAAGATCAAATAGGAGTAGGGGAGGGGAGAGGTTATGACGGTTAATATTTATTTAATGGCGTAGGAAATTGGCGAGATTTTGCAACATTTAATAATCAGTCATGGGCTTCTTTTCGTGCAAAATTTCATATTTGTGTCGCATCATATTTTTAAGATGTCTTATATTAAAGATTTTTTTATTCTCAAGCTTTTTGATTTTAAAAGTAATTTTTATCAAAAATATTCGTCACTTACGATCAGAAGTTATTTAAAAGAAAACTTGTTTAACGTTTAACAGGTTCATAATTGACATGAGGGGTTAAAGGTTCACAATAATGAGGAGCAGAATAGGGGGGGGGGGGTACAATTTAATATCCAGCAACGGAAACTATATACAAAAAGTCATTTTCAGTTAGATGGTTCGTCTGAGATTGAGTGGAAGGAAGGTTTTGATAGATCGCATGCAGGTTTCAGCTCCAACCAGACTCAGTCCTGCATTCCTTAGGATTCGTTGAAATCCTAGCGGAAGCTATTAATCCTGCACAATTAAACCATCTCATCCAACCTTACTCAATACTCATCCAACCTTACTTAATACTCATCCAACCTTATACTCAATACTCATCCAACCTTACTCAATACTCATCCAACCTTACTCAATACTCATCCAACCTTACTCATTACTCATCCAACCTTACTCAATACTCATCCAACCTTACTCAATACTCATCCAACCTTACTCATTACTCATCCAACCTTACTCAATACTCATTCACCTTTATTCAATACTCATCCAACCTTACTCAATACTCCTCCAACCTAACTCAATACTCATCAAACCTTACTCACATTCATCCAACCTTACTCAATACTTATCTAACCTTACTCAATACTCATCCGACCTTACTCAATACTCATCCAACCTTATACTCAATACTCATCCAACCTTCGTCGTTTTCAGATTAGTTGTGTATTTGCTGAATATGATTTGTTTGAAACTTAGAATCCTATACCAAATCTCACATGTATATGTTTTGGTATAATTTTGACACAGTTTTATATCATTACAGGAACATCAGTTGGAACTCTTATATGTCTCGATCAAATCCTAAAATGCTCAAATACCCCTTTATATAATGATATAAGGAGTTATCTCTTATTGGATAATGAGATAGATAGAAAGATAGATGTTACCGCCATACTATTTCTATTGGTTCAGAATAGACACCAAACACATGGCTGAACCCTGATTGGATCAGGCGCTAATGGACTCGGCATACTAGAAATGGGCCCATTTCATCCAACCTTACTGAATACTCATCCAACCCGAGAGCTTTTATCCTAACCATCAAACCCTACTCCTTCTGTCCTATTCATATCATTCAACCTTACTAAATTCTCATCCTAACTATACTGTATACTTCTATACTACTCTTCTTATCCAACCTTACTCAATCTAAATATAATATAATCCTATTCTACCAATAATTCCCTATTTCTATTCTACCTATGATATCCCAATCCTATCTTACCTATGCTATCCTACTCCTATCCTACCAATGATATCCTATTCCTATCCTACCTATGATATCCTTCTCCTATCCTACCAATGATATGCTATTCCTATCCTACCTATGATATCCTACTCCAATCCTACCAATGATATCCTATTCCTATCCTACCTATGATATTCTACTCCTATCGTACCAATTATATCCTACTCCTATGCTACCTTTGATATCCCATTCCTATCCTACCAATAATATCCTACTCCTATCCTACCTTTAGATATCCTATTTCTATTATATGCTTAATATCCTACTCATATCCTACCTATAGATATCCTACTCCTATCCTACCTGTAGATATCCTACTCCTATTCTATCTATTGATATCCTACTCCTATCCTACCCATGATATCCTACTCCTTTCCTACCTATAGATATCCTTCGCCTATCCTACCTATGATGTCCTTCTCCTATCCTACCTATGATGTCCTTCTCTTATCCTACGTATGATATCCTACTCCTATCTTATCTATGATATCCTACTCCTATCCTACCTATGATATCCTTCTCCTATCCTACCTATGATATTTATCTCCTATCCTACCTATTATATCCTTCTCCTATCCTACCTATTCTCTCTATCCTGTTCTATCCCCTACTAAGATTTCTGCAGCCGGCACAATTTAATAATCTATATTATGAGAAGAGAAGGAGATGGATAAAGTGTGTCCAGGATCTAATCATCAATTATCAAGAATATTATTAGCCAGGAGCAAGATCAATTATCACCCTGTATCACCTGAGGATAAGCTCTACCCTCTACACAACATAAACACCCTGTATCTCCCCCCTCTCCCCCTACACCCTGTATACATAGATTATCCGAAGTAGCAGATAATTTGCATGGAACATGTATTATTCATAGTTTAGGGTCTTCTAATCATTATGTTCAACCACTACTCTTACCCTTCTGCCCAGTTCTAACAGCTAAGGGGTAATGTTGGAAAGTTTAGCAAGGGTTTAAGATTTCAGTTAGAATATGATTAGAGCATAGGTTTATAGATATAGATATATATCGGGTCATAGATAGATAGATAGATAGATAGATAGATAGATAGATAGATAGATAGATAGATAGATAGATAGATAGATCGATAGATAGATAGATAGATAGATAGATATATAGATAGATAGATAGATAGATAGATAGATAGATAGATAGATATATAGATAGATAGATAGATAGATAGATAGATAGATAGATAGATAGATAGATAGATAGATAGATAGATAGATAGAGTTAGGTTAGGACTTGGGAGAACTGAAAAGATTTGTACTTGGGAGGAGAGCAGGGAGAACAGAGTAGGGTTGGGAGAATAGAGTAGGGTTTGAAGAACAGAGTAGGGTTGGGAGAACAGAGTAGGGTTGGGAGAACAGTTAGGGTTGGGAGAACAGAGTAGGGTTGAGAGAACAGTGAGGGTTGGGAGAACATAATAGGGTAGGAAAAACAGAGAAGGGTTAGGAGAACAGAGTAGGGTTGAGAGAACAGAGTAGGGTTGAGAGAACAGAGTATGGTTGAGAGAACAGAGTAGGGTTGAGAAAACAGAGTAGGGTTGAGATAACAGAGTAGGGTTGAGAGAACAGAGTAGGGTTGAGAGAACAGAGTAGGGTTGGGAGGAAAGAGAATGGTTTGGATAACAGTTAGGGTTGAGAGAATAGAGTAGGGTTAGGAGAACAGAGTATGGTTGAGCGAACAGAGTAGGGTTGGGAGGAAAGAGAAGGGTTTGGATAACAGTAAGGGTTAGGAGAACAGAGTAGGGTTGAGAGAACAGAGTAGGGTTGTGAGAACAGAATAGGGTTGAGAGAACAGAGTAGGATTGAGAGAACAGAGTAGGGTTGAGAAAACAGAGTAGGGTTGAGAGAACAGAGAAGGGTTGGGAGAACAGAGTATGGTAGAGAGAACAGAATAGGGTTGATAGAACAGAGTAGGGTTCAGAGAACAGAATAGGGAGAACAGGGTTTAAGAAAGCTAGAAACTCTCTGTTCGTATTGCGGTTTATCCTTTCTTGTTTAGGAACAATAAATAGGAGAAAATGTCTGGTACAAGGGATGCATATATTAAAAACAAACATTTTAAATACAAATCTTGCTCTTTTTCAAATTGAAACAAGATTAAAATCTTATTGCCAAATTTTGTCTTTAAAGCGAAATATTTTAGCCCTGTAGATTTGATCCGACGCTACCGCTATTTGATCTGCAATTTAGGTTAATATATAACCAAATATATTATATTTTTCTAAACAATATAGTTCAAACACAAACACACACTCCAGACGGACATTCAAACAACGCATAAAATATACAGTTTTGAAATTAACCAAACAATTGATGTGTGTAGAATTTTCTAAAGAAAGAAATTGAGTCTTTGTCCCAAACTCTGATTTTGTAATTTCTATTTATTTGCAACCCAATGTTGTAAACCATAATTATTTCAATCTATGAATTCTCTGAGATCAAATAATCTAGTAATATATCAACGTTAAAAAAAAACTACAATACCCTTGGTCTGCATTTTGAAAATGATTATTTAAGAACATTTCAAGTTTGCTGGGTCACTGTAAACTCCAGTTCATTTGAAGTACCAGACCGACCTCATAGGCAGCTAGCGGGAAGTACTGACCAACCTCTAGGCAGCTAGCGAGGAGTACTGGACCGACCTCTAGGCAGCTAGCGGGGAGTAATGAACCAACCTCTAGGCAGCTAGCGGGGAGTACTGAACCAACCTCTAAGCAGCTAGCGGGGAGCACTGGACCGACCTCTTGGCAGCTAGCGGGGAGTTCTGGACCAACCTCTAGGCAGCTAGCGGGGAGTACTGGACCAACCTCTAGGCAGCTAGCGGGGAGTACTGGACCGACCTCTAGGCAGCTAGCGGGGAGTACTGGACCGACCTCTAGGCAGCTAGCGGGGAGTACTGGACCGAACTCTAGGCAGCTAGCAGGGAGTACAGGACCGACCTCTAGGCAGCTAGCGCAAAAAATACAGACTGTACAAGGCAAAACGGGACAGTAAAGCAAATGAGCTACTATACTTGTGAGATAAATGTGAAGTATATCTCAACCTATCTTAATTTGATTAAAATAGTTTTAGAGGGACTGTATGCGTAATTTCATGTGACCCTTCATGCAAAGATGGCAATACCCGATTAACAATGGTACCCTTTAAACCTTTATCTGATCAATGATGAAGAATATATTGTCGTTTTCCAGGTTTCAAAGCATTGCAAACATTGATATCTAATTCATATTTAATCAGACAAAGCTTTTCAGGGTACTGTTGTTAATCGGGCATTGCGATCTTTGCATGGCGGGTCACTTGAAATTACGCTTTCAGTCCCTTTAAAGTCTCTGAAAAAATAGGTATTTGCAAGGAAATTTAAGTGCATGCGAGGCTAGAGTTAAGTTATTTTAAGACATCAAAATCCTAGGTAACCAGAGATATATCAACAAATATTAAATAAAATCCCTGCAATTACAATTACAGATATTTATAAAAGCATATTTATAAATATAAAGTTGTAATCTTTGTTTTTCTGTATGTTTGTTTGATTGTTTGTCCTATCATAACTCAGGAACACAGTGACCAATTTGCCTCAAATTTTGATTGGGAAACTCGGGAGACCCACGGAAATGTTCTTAGCTTGGTTTGAGATTATAAGTTGAGGGAATCGAATTTTATCGGGAAAAAGAGCTAATCGTAAAGGTCTTTCTTTCTGGGTTCCCACCCTAGTATTTTATATTTTATTAGTTTATATTAAAAATATTGATAGATATAGATACGAAAGATATACAGATAGAAAGATAGATAGATAGATAAACAGATAGATGGATAGAAAGATATGGAGGATGGATGGAAGGATAGATAGATAAACAGATAGATGGATAGAAAGATATGAAGGATGGATGGAAGGAAGCTACCAATGGATAATTATACTTCCTAGATATTGTTTTAACTCTTAGATTAATTACACAAGGTTCAAATCCAGCTAAGGTCACGCTTTTTAGAGATTTGGGGGGTATAAGGTGCAAGGGTTCCAGGGGGTTCCAGAGGGTATAAGGTGCGAGGGTTCCAGGGGGTAAAAAGAGTTCTAGTGGGTGAAGGAGGATTCCAGGGGCAAAGACGGTTCCGGTACCTCCCTAAACTAGGCTTTCAGTGCGAACTGCAGTGATCTGCAGTACATTGACCGATAGAAAGTAAGGTTTAGAGGAGATTGCGGAGTGTTTATCAGGGTTCCGGAGGGTTTCAGGGGGTTCGGGGTGGATTTAGAGTATTCCTGGGGGTTGCAAGGTTTTCATGGGCGTTCAGGGGTTTCAGATGGTTCCAGGAGTTTCAGAGGCTTTCTTGGGTTTCAGGTGGTTCAAGGGGTGTAGCAGGATTCCAAGCCTTTAGAGGGGTTTTACAGGGGGTATAAAGGGTTGCAATGAGTTTACAGGGGGTCTAAACGGGGTTCAGAGGCCTTCAGGGGGTTTTTAAATGTTTCCGGGGGGTTCTGAGGCTTTCAGAATGTCCTGGAGGTATTGGAGTAAGAAAGAACTTCACTGGATTTCAAAATGTTCCATAGGCTTTCAGGGTTTACTTTCATGTTAAATTTTTGTCACATTTTTGTCGTCGTTATTTAATAATTTTTAAAAAATCGATTCTCAAAACGTAATTACCCAAATGGAAGATTTTGTAAGTCGACTTTGCGCTCAAGCTCAGTATTTATACATCATTAAAAGGTTTTATATGTCTCAAATGAATCCTAAAAAATTTCTCCACAATACTACATTCTCAGTTCAATTAACATACATTGCCGGTCACTCCCTTTAAGTTTTTGTTTTATTTCTTCTTTATCTCGTGCAAGTTCAAGGTATTCTTAGTAGTGTAAACACTCGTTGAGTTAATAACAGTGATTTTAGGAGGTTTTATCATTTCTATCTTTTTATCTGTCTGGTTAACAGATCGTATCCTTTTAGAATCCTCAAACATATAATTAGTATTCATTCTTTTAGGGGCCCAGGGGTTGGAGGAGGGGGGGAGGGGGTAAAAATATGATGAAGGGCCGAGGGGGAGGGGGTTGTAAGAAATGAACAATTAGTTTAAACTTGGAAAGAATATATATATATATTTATATCCACCAACGTTTAAAATGAAAAAATGTGGATTAAGGTGTATAGCGAAGTTCAACCCCCTGCTTTACATTTTTACATTAAAATTCCTATTCAGGGTATTTTCATCACCTCAATAGGAATATTTTATTCTTTTCCTCAATATTTTTTAGTTTTGAAAAATGATGAAGATTGAGCGGGAGAGAAAAAGAATTCAAGTGAAAAATATCTAGATTTATCAAATCTTTAGAAAACTGGGTGTTTAATGGATTCATTAACCGTATTTTATCAAAGTAAAATAATTTAGAAAAATAAATTTTAGAATGTTAAATCAAAAAGTTACTTTTTGGCACAAAACATCCGTTCTGTAAAATATTTTTTTTTTGATATAATTAATTTATGCATAAACATTTGTTGCGCTCTGTTTCCTAAATTTCCTATCATATTCATATTAAAGAAAAAAAGCTATTTTAGGAGGCGGCGGAGTCATAGGGGGGGGGGGGGGTAATTTTTCAAGAACAAAAATACACATCTTGATGATAAATTCAAGAATGCTTAAAAAAGGTTTTATCCGTCAAAGAAAGGAAAAATTCATTAAAAAATAATTTGATAATTCATCTCAGCGTTCTTTTGAATGATAGAATCTAAAAACAAAGCTTTAGAGGAAGTTATTTTTGCAATCTTTGTCTTGACAAATACTAACAGTTCAGTTTCATGCCTTTTGTTGCAAAAACAGATTTGCAACTAATTACAACAATCATGAAGATTACATTTAAGTTTGAGAATATTGAAACAGTTAATCTCAGGGAGTAGCGGGCGGGTTACAACCCTGCTCCAAACTAAGGGACTGTCTCTAATTTTTTGCATCACCCTCAAAACCATTTACAGGTTTTGATGGGAAGAAATGAAAGAGATGGAAAAGGGGAAGAAATGAAAAAGGGGAGAATGGGAAGAAATAAAAAAGGGGAACAAGGGGAAGAAATGAAAGTGGAGGGAAAGGACAGGGGGGAAAGAATGGGAGAAGAGGAAAATGTAAAAGATGGAGGGGAAAGAAAAAGGGGGGAAAAGGGAAAAATTGATTTAAAGAATAAAAGATTAATATCCTTGATATTTACTTAATAGGTGTGAAATATTGGAATTCCTAATCCATGCCTGGAGGAGAGTAACATCGCGGGGTTTTTAAATACAAAATACAAAATATTGCATATTGGTTAAATATAGGAGGAGGAAAAAAAATGATGGGGGGGGGTAAATGGGTGCACGCCGCACGGGGAGGAAAAGGTCAGTGTCCGATGCACTAAATATATAATTTTTAATATATCTAGAAATGTTTTGGTTTGGGTCTTATGAGTTTATTTGTATGTTTGCAGTTACAGTGCTGAAGGCTGAACCAAGAGGCAACCCGTCCTATCACACAACCTACTTGGAGAAGGACTTTAGAGTTGTGTTACGTAATCTACCTGGAAAAGGATGAAATCGTCCTGCTTATGACACAACAGACCCGGAGAACCATGAAACGTCCTATCATATTTTGAGAATAATCAAACCATCTTATCACACAAACTAACATGAGAAGGGTTAGCCGTCCTCTGACACAGCCTAACAGGAGAAGGTTCAAACCTTTCTATTGCACAATCTACCCGGAGAAAGATCAAACCGTCCTACGAGAATATCTTCCCTGAGGAGGATTAGACTTGACACCGAACCTGAAGTTTATATTTACAGATTATGTCAGGCTAGGACGGGTTGAGGCTATTTAACTCCCCCGGCGTTTTACAATAGAACATTTTCCTAACAAAAAGATGAAGAAGCCCTTATACTGTCTTGTCCACGTAGACACTGCAGGGTTTAAAGGGTCTCTTGGACAATTCAGTATTTTATAGTTTTTTTCAACAAATTTCTAGTTTTCTAGTTTTCTAGTTTCTAATTGGGTTCTAAAATTGAAAGGAAAAGTTTGAAAATTAGAAACCAAGTACAATACTTCATACTGCCTGGTATGCAAGGAGTGGGCAAAAAACGTACTAAAACAAAATACATGCCTGTATTCTTTAGTTCAAATTCAATGTTGTGGCTTTCTTGACTTGCTCCTATAAATGTGCACACATCTCAAGTAAAACCTTTGATAATCCCAAAGGAATTAAGATTTTGTCAGAAAATCTGATTTTACAACCCAATGTCGTACACAATTGTTATTTTAAATTATTAATTCCGTTAAATAAAATAATTTTAGCATGAATTATGAAATGTTTACGCCATCAGGTTACAAAGATATAGGGATTAGAAAATCAAGGAAGGGAAGGAGGAGGGGAAGGGAAGGAAGAGGTGGTAAAAGGGAAGTAGGAGAGGGGGGAGAGGATGGGAGGAGTGAAGGCTATCAGTTTGTAATTAAAGTGAATGAGCAGTTAATATACTAAGGAGTCTATACATCCTAAAGTTAGTTAGGTTTGGTAATAGAGGGAAGTTGCTTCACACTTAGCTCCTGTCTTGGGAAACATAGGTGGAGATATATAGATAGATAGATAGATAGATAGATAGATAGATAGATAGATAGATAGATAGATATATAAAGTTATAAATAAATATATATATATAAATAGATAAATAAAGTTAAGGTTCCATTGATATAGCATCAACTGTGTCGGAATAAATAAGGTTAAGGTTCCGATGATATAGTATCAACCATGTCGGAATAAATGAATTTAAGATTACAATGATATATCAACTATGTCGGAATATATAAAGTTAAGGTTTCTATGATGAATTTAAGATTACAATGATATACCATCAACTATGTCGGAATATATAAAGTTAAGGTTTCTATGATGTAGCATCAACTATGTCGGAATATATAAAGTTAAGGTTTATATGATGTTGCATCAACTAAGTAGGAATCGATGAATTTAAGCATCAACTGTGTCGGAATAGATGAAATTAAGGTCCCATTGATATAGCATCAACCAAGTAGGAATAGAGGATTTTAAGGTTCCGATGATATAGCATCAAATATGTCGGAATAGAGGATTTTAAGGTTCCGATGATATAGCATCAAATATATCGGAGTAGAGGATTTTAAGGTTCCGATGATATAGCATCAAATATGTCGGAATAGATGAATTTAAGGTTACGATGGGTATGCAGGCGAATCTAATATCCTAAATTTAATCAATCAATCAATCGAATATAATTAAGATGGCTTCCTTTTCCTCACACTAATTATATCACTATACCTCCAAGAGGGGAGGGGGGCGAAGGTTAGGGTTAGGCCTTGATTCCTTATTTATTTCCTGTGAGGATAATATTAGATTATTTTTTAATCGATTAAAACATTATTTTTGATTTAATTCCGGAAATATTTATACTATAAAGATATCCGTATACTGTCCGTAGGTTTGTCATCAATATGGCATCCAATAATTTGTTCTTCTAATGTGCAGTTTCTTTGAAGGCCAAGGAAGCAAGATTGATTTTTCTAATTAAGAAATGTTGAACCATGATCTTGACCCGAGAACATGGTTTGGGAGTGTTCCCAGGGTGTCCCAAGACAACAATAGCATGAAAAGTGTACACAAGTGCCAGAGTTACGGCAGGGTGTCAAAGAAAAAATAATTGCAAATATTTTCCAAATTTGTATAACAGTAATCGATAATCTTGATTGATGCATAATAATCCCGATTGTTATTGAAGTTTCAGTTGACTCCGAAATATTTTTCATGTATTGGTATCTTTTATTTCTTTTCAAATACAATTTTGAAAATCCGATGTCTGTTATAATTGTTCAATGGTTCGGTTAACGTACATTGTACCTCAGAAGAAGAAATTTTAAGTTTAAAATTTTTTTTTCTCCAAAATTTCCTGAAATAAAAGTTTTTTCTTTAACCAAAGGTTTAGGCTACAAACTATTACGGTTGGATTTTTTTTTACTTCTTCTCATTTCTGCCTGAGTGTTAAATATTCTTTAATACTTAGAAAAATATATTAAAATCCTGACTGCTTGGTTGAACATGAAAGAACCTGGTTTTGGCGCGAAATTAAAAATTTGTATCGACTTTTTATGCAATGTCTCAGGCACACAGCTTTGTCCAGAATTGTAAAACGACTTATACGACATTTTTGCTTATTAGCAACTTGATTAAAAAGATTTTTGTATCCAGGTCCGCCTTTATATCAATATCCGTTCTACAATCAATAAATCAACTACCATCAATTGAAAATCGTTTTTACTACATCCAGCTTAAGGTGTAATTTTTATCAATTATAACCGTCCAGTCCTAACTCTGGGTTCAGGCTTCTTTCAGACCAGAGAACATTCTAGATATAACAGAGTCATAACATGATGCATACTAGATATAACAGACTTTATATATAGTATAGATAGACACTAGATATATAACAGAATCTATTTATAAAATAATTAAACACTCGATGACTAGATATAAAAGAGTCTAGGTATAACAGAATCTAGAAAAAAACATCCTAGATTTAACAGATCCTAGATATAACAGATCGTAGATATAACAGATCATAGATATAACACAGCCAAGATATAACAGATCATAGATATAAAAGAGTCTATACATTACAGATTTTATATAGTGCATAGATAGACACAAGCTGTAACAGATTCTAGATATGTAATATAGATAGACACTAGGTATAACATAGATACATTCTAGATAGAACATACATAGACACTATACATAACAGATTTTATAAATAGCATAAATAGATATAACAGAGTCTGTATATAACATAGTATACATACTAGATATCACAGATTCTTTATATAACATAGATGCATAAAATATATAACAGAGTCTAGATATAACATAGATAGACAATAGATACAAGAGATACTACATATAACATAGTATACATACTAGATATCACAGATTCTACATATAACATATTTGGACACTAGATATAAAAAACACACTACATATTATAGATCCTAAATTTAGCTGAGTCTTGAGAAAATAGATCCATAACAAATTCTAAACATAACAGATCCTAGGTATAACAAATCCTAGATATTTCAGATCCTAGGATATTTCAGATCCTAGGAATAACAAATTCTAGATATTTCAGATCCTAGGTATAACAAATCCTAGATATTTCAGATCCTAGGTATAACAAATCCTAGATATTTCAGATCCTAGGTATAACAAATTCTAGATATAAACAGATTCTAGAAATAACAGATCTTGAAATAAGAAATCTTAGAAATAACAATTCACCCTTTCTTTTTCATTTAATATCCAACCCAAATCAAAGATAACATGTTTTTGGGACACCCTTTACAATATGATTTACAAGTCCTAAGTCAGAGGTGATAATCCTAGCATAATAAAATTAAGTAATAATAAGTATTGTAGATTTATTTATTTACATATTTAAATCTCTGCTTTATGTGATGTATACGTAGGATTAACCCTGTTGTAAGGATTCTGTTTCGACAGATATCTAGGGGTAAAAGGGACAGATATCTAGGGGTTAAAGGGACAGATATCCAGGGGTTAAAGGGACAGATATCTAGGGGTTAAAGGGACAGATATCTAGGGGTTAAAGTAGCAGGTATCTAGGGGATAAAGGGACAGATATCTAGGAGTTAAAGGGACAGATATTTAAGGGTTAAAGGGACAGATATATAGGGGTTAAAGGGATAGATATCTAGTGGTTAAAGATACAGATATCTAGGGTTAACAGGGACAAATATGAAGGGTTTAAAGGGACAGATATCTAGGGGTTAAAGAGATAGATATCTAGGGGTTAAAGAGACAGATATCTAGGGGTTAAAGGGACAGATATCTAGGGGTTAAAGGGACAGATATCTAGGGGTTAAAGAGACAGATATCTAGGGGTTAAAGGGACTGGTATCTAGGGGTTAAATAGAAAGATATCTAGGAGTTAAAGGGACAAAGATCTAAGGGTTTAAGGGGACAGATATCTAGGGGTTAAAGGGATAGATATCTAGGGATTAAAGGAACAGATATTTAGGAGTTAAAGGGACGAAGATCTAAGGGTTTAAGGGGACAGATATCTAGGGGTTAAAGAGACAGGTATCTAGGGGTTAAAGGGACAGATATCTAGGGGTTAAAGGGGCAGATATCTAGGGGTTAAAGGGACAGATATCTAGGGTTTAGAGGGAGAGATATCTAGGAATGAAAGGGACGAAGATCTAAGGGTTTAAGGGGACAGATATCTAGGAGTTAAAGGGACGAAGATCTAAGGGTTTAAGGGGACAGATATCTAGGGGTTAAAGGGACAGGTATCTAGGGGTTAAAGGGACAGATATTTAGGGATTAAAGGGACAGATATCTAGAAGTTAAAGGTACGAAGATCTAAGGGTTTAAGGGGACAGATATCTAGGGGTTAAAGGGACAGATATCTAGGGGTTAAAGGGGCAGATACCTAGGGTTTAAAGGGACAGGTATCTAGGGGATAAAGGAACAGATATATAGGGGTTAAGGGACAGATATCTAGGGGTTAAAGGGACTGGTATCTAGGGGTTAAAGGGACTGGTATCTAGGGGTTAAAGGGACAGATATCTAGGGGTTAAAGGGACAGATATCTAGGGGTTAAATAACTACCATCAATTGAAAATCGTTTTTACTACATCCAGCTTAAGGGGTTAAAGGGATAGATAGATGATAACAATTCTTTGAAAGTAGGATAGATGACATCAATCCTCTGAAACTAGGATAGATGATAACAATTCGTTGAAAGTAGGATATAAGATCACAATCCTTAGAAACTAGGTTAGATGATAACAATCCCTTGAAACTAGGATAGATGATCACAATCCCTTGAAACTAGGATAGAAGATAACAATCCCTTGAAACTAGGATAGAAGATAACAATCCCTTGAAACTAGGATAGAAGATAACAATCCCTTGAAACTAGGATAGATGATAACAATCCCTTGAAACTAGGATAGAAGATAACAATCCCTAGAAACTAGGTTAGATGAAAACAATCCCTTGAAACTAGGAATAAGATAATAATCCCTTGAAACTAGGATAGAAGATAACAATCTCTTGAAACTAGGAAAAGAGATAACAATCCCTTGAAACTAGGAAAAGAAATTGCAATCTCTTGAAACTAGGAAAAGAGATAACAATCCCTTGAAACTAGGAAAAGAGATAACAATCCCTTGAAACTAGGAAAAGAGATAACAATCCCTTGAAACTAGGAAAAGAGATAACAATCCCTTGAAACTAGGAAAAGAAATAACAAAGGCAACATCTTATTATTTTAATCTTTTAATAAAAATATTTGTATTCATCATTTAAACTTTATTCATTAAAACGTAATTAATTGCATTTATATTTCATGAATTCTGAGCCTGAAACTTTTGTTTGAACTGATAAAGCTAACTTTGCGTTTTTAAAGCAATAAACCGTTACTTTCCCTTTTCAAGGGTTTAATCTAAATCGCTTCATAAGCTCTTGTTTACTCTGGTTCTACAAATTTTCCTACAAAAAAATATCAAAATATTTACAAAAATTTTTGTTCACCTTTTGCTACGATTGGACGTACGAATAAACAAAGATCACTACTTTACATTTAGAAATAGAAGATACACTAATATTTGTTTAAAAAATTAATATTTTTTATTATTATCGACCTCAGCCTTTGGTTGAAGCTTAGCGCTAACTCAAATTAAAAGTTCGGACCTCTAAATTCTTTTGTTTATTATATAGCTGTATAAAATAATATGATATAATAATTATTAATTATGATGAATCACACATACGTTTACAATATAAATATATGTATATACATATGTAGGAATGCCCTACTCCATAATAGTTTCTCTAACACGTATCTTTCCAGGTACAACTTAGATTCTCTTCACTATCAATGTTAACACACGGCTACAATCCCATGACTTATCAACGCCACTTCCACTGGGAGCATATCTCCTTAGCTATCCATGTCAACAAGGACACTAGCAACTAATCAATCAATGCCTCAACCAGGACATGATCCACAAGGTTAAAATCCCGTCACTTATCAACGCCACTACGAATGGGTGCAATCTCTTTAGCTATCGATGTCAACAAGAACACTAGCAATTAATCTATCAATGTCTCAACTAGGACACAATCCACAACCGGTTTGTTAAAACAGTGAACGATTACTCTCTTGCAGTAAACAGTACAGAGTCTCTATATCAACTATATTTCTTCAGTTTAGATTAGAATTGGGTCTTTAACAGAGTAATTACAAGTTATGCGCTGTCATATATAACGTAGTTAAGCAATCACATTATGGGTCCATTAACAATAAATTATTTACGTACGTATATACTAATTGGTACATTTAGCTTTATGGACAATGTACAACGTAGTTTACTATGGGCTTCTATATTTGCTACATATAAGTATATTTGTATATAAAATATTGCACAAAGATGTAGAATGTTATAGATAACAGCTAGTCATGATATTCCCATTTAAAAGTTTATATAGATATATATATATAGGTAGGTGTATCATATTTTTTTTTCGTTTTCGAATACAAAATGATTTACAAATTAAATTCCCAGCTTTATTTGAAATAAAACCGACTTGATAATTATATGCAATAACTCGAAATATATCTATTTGGATAAAATATTTATAAGAAGAATCATATCAGATTTAGAATAAATAGTTAGAAACATAGAATTATGTTTTAATCAACACTTATACATAGTTAGAAAAGTTCGTTATAAAATTAAATTTTCTTGTTTTTTTGTCTTTGTTTATATTGCAATACTCAGATAATTTGACTAAAATTTTGTTAAATTCAAATAATCAGGAATTTGTCCAAAACTTTTCCACATTCCAGGGCGATCCTCCAGAAAAATAATGGATTTTCTCCCCGTAATGCACTTCTAGGTTTAAGATTTATGTGCGGATTTTATATTCCATCTAAAACAGTGTATAATCATCATTACTATCGGATGAAGAATGTGTGACCCCTAGACACAGCTGTTTAGTTCTTGATCATTTTACTATTCTTGAACATTATTGGAGCACTATCTTGTAAACCCAGCCTTGCCTATAGTCATTCCCGCCGTTTACCCGCACTTGGTCAATTTTACTGGGAAACTAAATTTTCACTTTAAAAGTCGACCTTAACTTAGAATAAAGCTAAGAACATTCCCGTGATTCTCTTGAGTTCCCCAATCAAAATTTGAGGCAAATCGATTAAGGGGCTCCTGAGTCGTGATCGGACAAAAAATATATATATAGCTCAATGAATAAAAATGGGACACATTTCGCCATTTTCTTGCTTGTGTGGTGCTGTAGATAATATATTGTTTAGATAACTTAAAATTAGTCCTATTTAGGTTCCCGTAATATTGTGGAATAATTAAAGAAAAAATACTAAAGACCAGGCAATATATTTAATATGAACTTGTGTCAGCAATAATACAACACAACTGTTAAATTAACATCTTCATTCATTGCTGATTTGACAGTTTCGTAATCATCTTTTGATTAGCATGCATTAATGCATTCTGCATATAGTACTGTCTAGTGTCTATATGTCTACTGTTGCATTAATGCATTCTGCATATAGTACTGTCTAGTGTCTATGTGTCTACTATTGCATTAATGCATTCTGCATATAGTACTGTCTAGTGTCTATATGTCTATTGTTGCATTAATGCATTAATGCATATAGTACTGTCTAGTGTCTATGTGTCTACTGTGGAAACGTTTTTTCTCTATGTGAATGAAAATGATGATAAAATTAACTAAAAGAAGTTTTTTCATCGACTAAAACCTTATTTTCCCTTTTCCTAACATCCTGTTCTTTTTACTAACATTTTGATAGCCATTTTTAAACTTAATATAATAATCTAACAAACATTTTCAACCATTTAAAAGCGAACATTACTCAACCAAACATTGAGTGAAACCTGACATGTTTGTAATTTTTATTTTTTTTAAGTTTTTGATGGGTTAAAGGTAATTTTTGACACACAACTATAATATTTCTTTTAATACTGAAGCTTATCCTTTCATAATTGTATTCTTACTTTTACTGTTGAATTTCTCCTCCACCCGCTTAAAAGACCTGCTCCAAAGTATATATTTTGATAAAATTATCAACGGCTCCGAAGTTTTGAAGGAAAGGGATATGGTGGTAATTATTTAAACAAATTTTGCGAATAAATCTTCTGACTAAATGACTGAATACCTGGGTTTACATAACCTTTGTCTGTCAAGGTTATTTAGTTCCCAGCACATTATGGGTGGTGCAATCCACTAAAGCTCAATATTATTCATCTCATTTTTACTTTTTCAATTTTATCATTATTAAATAAAATTGATCATTGTTTAGGTTTGGCTTTGCAACTGGGATAGATTTTTTGGGGGGTTGGATAGATGTTGCTGAGGATATATAGACATTTTATCTTTGAAAGGGTAGGTTTGAAAGGGGGGGGGGGGGAACTAAAAAATCTGATTTTTAAA
>NW_019396631.1:87573-122381 GCF_000591075.1 Eurytemora carolleeae | reverse complement strand
GGAGGGTAGAGGGGGAGGGAGCGCCGAGGGGTGGGATGAGGATAGGGGGTGTGAGAGTTATATTAATGTGGAGTAGGGTAAACTACTTCCTTCAATAATTTCAAATCATCTTATCCCCATATTTTTTCAACCTGATGGTGTAAACAATTGATATTTTAAACTTAGATTATTTGATCTAAGAGAATTTGTAGTATGAAATATCTAAGGTATACAACATCGGGTTGCAAAGATATAGCGATTAGAAAATCAGAGTTCGTGGCAGAAACTCATTCCTATTCTCGATATTTAAACTTTTTTCTTCCAATTTTAATTAGTTTAAAAGTGTCCGCTTAACCTTTTCCTTTTGTCTCATATTTCCCACAAATGTGAACTTTGTTTATAAAACTGATTTATGAACGTGATCTGGAAAATGTTTTATCGCTTGATTTGTGATTATGACATAACATAACTAGTCTTTTTACCAAAAAGTGGAAATTTATTTTGAAATTTAAATAAAGTATTTTTATGTTTAATTTGACACGAGATCATTTTGAACAATTAGAGAAAAAAACATTCGATTTCAGCTCAGTAACTTCGATTAAAATACAACAATTATGATTATTTTTTTGTAATCATTGGTATATATTGGGATACCTACTTTGCATATGGTGTGATTAAAACTGGAGAATTAAAAACTATAAATTGTCCAAGTTGTAAAGAATTGTTCTTAAATATAGTTCTTCATGAAATCATAAAACAACTTCTTTTTTGCAACGAAATGAAAAAGATTATATATAATAGTTTATCCGATACTAGCTGAACAGCCCAGCGTTGCCCGTGGGGAAAAAAATTAGAAAAAAAAATGAAAAATAAAATTTCGAATTTTTTTAGCCAATAACACCCCCGGCCACCCCTGAGCGTCCACAAAAAAANTGCTTTTCAGGAGTTTGTCTTTCAGGAGTTTGTCTTTCAGGAGTTTGTCTTTCAGGAGTTTGTCTTTCAGGAGTTTGTCTTTCAGGAGTTTGTCTTTCAGGAGTTTGTCTTTCAGGAGTTTGTCTTTCAGGAGTTTGTCTTTCAGGAGTTTGTCTTTCAGGAGTTTGTCTTTCAGGAGTTTGTCTTTCAGGAGTTTGTCTTTCAGGAGTTTGTCTTTCAGGAGTTTGTCTTTCAGGAGTTTGTCTTTCAGGAGTTTGTCTTTCAGGAGTTTGTCTTTCAGGAGTTTGTCTTTCAGGAGTTTGTCTTTCAGGAGTTTGTCTTTCAGGAGTTTGTCTTTCAGGAGTTTGTCTTTCAGGAGTTTGTCTTTCAGGAGTTTGTCTTTCAGGAGTTTGTCTTTCAGGAGTTTGTCTTTCAGGAGTTTGTCTTTCAGGAGTTTGTCTTTCAGGAGTTTGTCTTTCAGGAGTTTGTCTTTCAGGAGTTTGTCTTTCAGGAGTTTGTCTTTCAGGAGTTTGTCTTTCAGGAGTTTGTCTTTCAGGAGTTTGTCTTTCAGGAGTTTGTCTTTCAGGAGTTTGTCTTTCAGGAGTTTGTCTTTCAGGAGTTTGTCTTTCAGGAGTTTGTCTTTTCAGGAGTTTGTCTTTCCGGAGTTTGTCTTTCAGGAGTTTGTCTTTCAGGAGTTTGTCACGGCGCCATATGGAGGTATTCGCATCAGGAAGAATCATCTTTTGGAGGGTGTTCCTACATGTAAGGTGTGATGAAGGAGTACAAAATAAGATCCTAATCCTGACGAGTTTCTTCTATTCCTGGTGTGTCCATTCAGAACTCTTCATGGAGAACATGAGGGCGTATCCTTACTCCGGGTACAGCTGGAGACTAGGGGACCGGACAATTGAGAGATCAGTTTCAAGATAAACCAGGAGGAACTGGGATACCTTTCTTGAACTGGGTTCAGGTTGCAAGGATGCAGATGCTCCAACATCTGTTCAACACTGGGTAGGTTAAAGGAGACTCCGGAGCAAGGATATTCTCTCTCCAGTTATCTGTTTCAATTTGTTGATGGTGACCCCTAACTGATTCACCGAGAGATATGCTTAACAAGATGTTTATTAATTACTTCAATATATTAAACACATTTGTTTTCTCTTGATAGGAAATGAACCAAGGGAACTTTTTGTAGTTTTAAAAGTGATTTTTTGCTAATTCATTCATCTGACTAGATATTCATCAAGAAAAATAGAAAACAATTATACAAATGATCAATCTACACTAAATGTTGGATTTTATCTTATTATCTTATTATCTTTCGCCACATTTGTATATAGTTTATATTTTATAATATTTTATTATTTTAGAAAACGTTTTAACTGATTTCGAAAAATGTGAGTGGTCCGCTGCATTCTTAGATAGTTGCGCAAGCGACAAGAGAAATAATCAAATTCAAAACAAATGTATTAAAAAATATTATAAAATATGAACTATACACAAATGTGGCGAAAGATAATCGATGACTATAGGTTGTACTATCTGAATGATTTGATTGAAATTAAATTGATTTTTTTAAGTCATATGTTGCAATTTTCTGAATTTGTATGGGCGCTAAGTTATTCGGTATGAGACGTCTTTAACAATTTTCTCCTTATAGACGCAACAGATAGAAGTAAGATTAGTAGCGATCAAAAGCGTTTTTTTATCGCATTAAGCCTATACCCCCTTTCATTTTTCGCGAACACTCCCTTTAAGCATATTTTGGAAGGAAGAGGGAAGGTTATCATTAAAGTATCCATGAATAAATGTCAGAACACTAAGTTTGTAAATGTGTTTTAAATGAAAAGAGGTTAAATATTGTCAAATTAAAGACCAAATCCCGAATGAATTTAATTAGGAGAAATTGAACGGTTTCTTAAAATTGAATTCAATCGTGTTTTAATCTATATATAAATTTGTCTTGTCCGTCTGTTTGTTTGTATCCAATAAACGTCAAAACGGCTGAACCGATCGGGCCCAAATTTTTTGTGGGACATCACGTGATCACAGGGAAGGTTTATGAATGATAAAAAATTTTAAAAATGTGTTTTAAAGGTTTTTAATTTTGTAAAAAAAATAAATTCTTGAAAATCCGCAAACTTTTTTTTAAAAATACGCAACATTTTTTTCTTTTTTGTTTTAAAATGTTAACAAAAAGAACATGTTCACAATTTAAATAGAAGATGGGCGCGAAGCGCCTTAAAAGCCTAGTATCCGTATATTTCAAAAGCATTTAAACTTACAGAGTTTTTTTTTATAATTTTTCATTTAAAACGCACCCGCCGACAAAGAAGTTAAAAAGTAGAGGTGCGCAAATTTTAACAATGATTATCTAAAACTATCACTAGAAATTCTATCTAAATGTTTGTGAATACTGAGCTATATATATATCTATCTATTTATAAAAATATCTATTTATATCCTAGGTGTTTATATCAGGTACAGATATCTAAGATAAATATAAGATATAATTAAAGGGTGTCCCAATTAAAACGGAAATAGAGGGACAACTTCTATATTCTGACAGACGAAACATTTCACGGGTTATAAAGCATTTTTAGTAGGCATCTCCTAAATTAAAATTATTTGCAAAGAAGATCTCTATATAGTCACTCAATTCCCATGTTTATTGGGACACCCTGTAGAACGGGGCATCCTTGCATTCCAGGTAGGAAATAGGAGGAGTAGACCAATTAAACAAAATTGGGAAATCCATAGACATACAAACACTTGACAGACACTAGACATTAGACACTAGAAGATTGAAACTAGACATTATACATTAGAAGATTGACACTAGACAATAGACACTAAAAGATTGACACTAGACATTAGACACTATACATTAGACATTACACATTAGACACTAGACATTAGACACTAGAAGATTGACACTAGACATTAGACACTAGAAGATTGACACTAG
Source organism: Eurytemora carolleeae (assembly GCF_000591075.1). Lineage (NCBI taxonomy): Eukaryota > Metazoa > Arthropoda > Copepoda > Calanoida > Temoridae > Eurytemora > Eurytemora carolleeae. The sequence goes on along the minus strand of NW_019396631.1, from coordinate 118,522 downwards.
ACACTAGAAACCTAAAGAATATGGATATGAATTATTTAAATCTTATTTTTATTTCCATGGTTTATCTCTTCTCTATCTATACTTATTGTATCTGTATCTCTTTAGATACAACACATCTTCACTGTATCTCTAAGGTTGTATCTCCTCTGTATTTCCTAGCTTTGTATCTCTATAGTTGTATCTCGTATGTTTCTCTTTGAATTTATTTCTCTGGTTGTATCTCCTCTGCACTCCACTATATCTCTATCGTTGTATCTCCTCTATATCTCTATGGTTGTATCTCCCCTGTATCTTCTCTATATTTCTATGGTTCTGACTCCTTTGTATCTCTATTATCTTATCTTCTCTGTATTTCCTCTTTATCTCAATTACTGTATCTTCTCTGTATCTTCTCTATATCTCCTCTTATCTCTATTACTGTATCTCCTCTGAATCTCCTCTATATCTCTATGGTTGTATCTCCTCTGTATCTCTATGGTTGTATCTTCTCTAAATCTCTATGACGAGAAGACAGATACTTCACTTCTATTGAATCCACGTTGTATGGTTTCAAAGTAATCAGTATCAGTCACTCATCTATGCATAGAGTATACTGCACATCAGGGCAAACAATAATGTATAATCTCGATTTACAAAACCGNATACTTTGTATACCTTGAACTATATACTCCTTCCTTAATTCTACTTTTCCTCTTACATTTATCTTTTTTTCCTACTTTTACCATCCTCTTTCCATCTTCATTCCATCCTCCTTCCATCCTATATATTATATATATATATATATATATACTTATTTGACAGTTCTCGCATAAGTTAAATTAATCTGGACAAATATGAATTTGAAATTATGGATATCTTAATTCAATATCTTAACATATCAAATATTTTTTTCTTAATTCTAACAGATATTAAATCAGATGACGCAAACCGAAAATGTTTCCAAATTGTAATATAATACTTAAAGCGAACGGCTAATCTATAATTTTATAAACATTCACAAAGATTTACAACACTAATCTTTCCAACTTTATGTCAGAAACAATTTTTAAAAAATCTAATCAAAGGACCTGAGTTTTTTCCACAAACTCTGATTTTCTAATCCCCATAACTTTCTGCAACACGATGCTGAAGACGTTTTATATTTCAAACTATAATTTCTGTTAAGTCAAATAGTTCTAAGTATTCGAATATTAAAGGTTTAAACTATCAGGTTGAAAAGATATGGTGATTTACATTTTTTAGTTTGCGGTAAAAATTTTGTGGTCCATATTCAACCAAAATAGCAACTTATACCTTAGATTTAAAAAGTAAGTACGAAATAATGTTGGAGGTTTAGTTAGTACTATCCATAAAGGATGAGACGACGACTACCTTAATTTAATTTGTTTTGCCACAATTTTACTGTCAATTTTGGGTTACAGCCTCTATAAACTCGTAAAGGAAATACATTGCATGGCAAAGATTAAAAGTGCGTCGAACCATAAGTTTAATTGTACAATTTCCGATTCACAACGGTACCATTTAGCCCTTGATCGGATTAACACTGAAGAAGATATCGTCGTTTTTTGTCTTAAAACCAGGGGCGTATAGAAAATAATTAATGTTCTGAGGCCGAATTTAAAGAATTTTAGCCGCGGCTCAAATATGGTTGGTTCCTCTTAAAATTGTACTCAATGTTTCAAGATTTAAGCCGGCGCTCAATTGAAATCGGTTTTTGGCGGATTTGAGACGCGGCTCAAATTCTTTAAATTTTGACTCAGATAGAAAACAGGAATAAATTCATTATTTTTGCCCTGAAAAAGGTTTTAAGGGTACCGTTGTGAATCAGGCAAGCCACCTTTTTAAAAAGTGGGTCTCTTAAAATGATGTCAACAGACTCAATAACGAATCTGATCGGTATATGGAGGGGTGCCGTGACAAACTCCTGAAAGACAAACTCCTGAAAGACAAACTCCGGAAAGACAAACTCCTCCCCTCATCAGCACGGAATTTAAGATCAGAGACATCAAGGGTTGAGAGCACGACATCTCACCTATTTATCTGAAGGCAAAAGAAAGTTTGACACGGTTCTAGTTCCAGAAAACTACAAAAATATTATTGGGTTCATCTTCCAGAAATCTGCCACATATTGCTGGGTTCTAGTTACATGCAGAAATCTACAAACATATTGTTGAATTCAAGTTCCAGAAATCTGCAAATACATCGCTAAGTTCCATTTTCCAAAAATTTAGCTTTGAAAATACACAAACATAAAACCGGTTTCTAGCTTCGGGAATGCGCAATCATATTTCTGATTTCTAGTTTTGGAGGAAAACTTATTTTATTTTTATTAAATTGAGTTGGAAACGATCGTTTTATCAATTTTTAGAAAAAAATAAGTTTTAGAAAATACGTATTCTCCTACTTTTAGTTTTAACCAAAGTATCAATGAATTCACATTAATTTCGTCTCATGATTATTGGTTAGCCTTGTGTTTGAGCTGGTTCTAGATGATTTCCTATCTGAATCTGGCATTGTATATTCTATTGACTGAAGATTCTACAGATGTATATGTATGACAGTGTTCAATGAAGAATGAGTACAACCAAACCAGGACGAAACTCTTTATCTTAAAGAGACTGTACGTGTAATATTAAGCTATCATCCCTCCGTGCAAAGATGATCAAGTATGAATTAGGTGGAAATGTTTGTTATTATAAAAACTTAATTGTGGGTTTTCTACAATAGTGTATTTCTACTACAGGAACGAACATATAGAAATTATCAGGATTAACGACTTTAACCCTAGAAAAACGACAATATCGTCCAGTTTATTAATCAGATGAAGGTTTCAAGGGTACAGTTGTGAATCGTGTTTTGCCATCTTTGCATGGAGGGTCACTATAAGTATTTTCGCTTACAGTCTCTTTAGAAGGAGGGGGGGGCGGGGGAGTGCTTTAACTTAATGATTTGAATATGATTGCATTTAGATTTTATCAAGATTGAATTTAACAAATACTAAACTTACTGATATAAACTGCTTGTATTCATACCAGCATTCTTTAATCTATCTATTATTATATTCATTGTATATATATATATATATATATATATTTAAAGTAACAAAAAAGATGGAATTGACTGTGGAATTTTTACATCAAATGATTGGACACAATTGATAAAATACAACATAAAGCTAATTTTGCACTAAAGCTTGCAATCGACTCAATAGATTGTTAATTGAGAACTATAGTGCAGGGTGTGGACAATTGACATTACTTTGTAGTATGCTGCTCTGCTGTCGTTTATTTTCTACTAAACCTTCTCTAAACCCCTGATTTCAGAAACCAGCCTGACAAGGCAGTAACACGTGGAAACCCCGATTCACAACGGTACCCTGTATAGCTTTGCCTGATCAAGTGTGAGTTAGATATCAATATTTATAATTTTGAAAACTAATTATCATTAATTTTGGTTTCTCTACAAAAGTGTAAGCATGAAAGCATATAGAAATTATAACAATTAAAACATTTTTAACCTAGAAAAACGACAATATCTTCCTTATTATTGATCAGATAAAGGTTTTACGGTTACCATTTTAAATTGGGAATTGTCATCTTTTCACAGAGGGTCATTTGAAATACTTGAAATTACGCATACAGTCCCCTTTAAAGGGAGTGTTCGCGAAAAATGAAAGGGGGTATAGGCTTAATGCGATAAAAAAGCGCTTTTGATCGCTACTAATCTTACTTCTATCTGTTGCGTCTATAAGTATAATGAAGCAGAGGAAAAAGTTTGGCTTGTCAACCTTATATTTCATATTGGCACCAGGGTTATAACTAGAGCTCTATACAGATTAAATATATTTGTTGCTTTGTATCTAGCTAGCTACCATATGTATTCTAACTACAGCACTGTAGCAAAAAAAGTCATGTCATTATTTCTTGAATATAAGCATATTTTTGGGTTTGGGGGAAATAGTTTAAAAAAACTTTTATCACTGAAGCCACTAAAGCAAGTTTTTTGACGATCAGTAATTCAAAAACGTCTTTCTGACCTATTTTTAAATGCTATTAAGATGGTTCCATTATGGCTAAAAAGCCAGTTGAGAACTTTTCTCCAAACTAAGACTGTTAAAGGGGCTGTAAAGGAAAAATGAAAGGGGGTATAACCGTATAGCAGGAAACCTGAGAATCTCAGGCGTTGAACGATACATAAAAGACATATAGTTATATGTATCGTTGAACGCCTGAGATTCTCAGGTTTCATCCTATACCCCCTTTCATTTTTACTTTACATTCCCTTTAAGGTTGGTTAGAAGACATTTTCAAAACTTTTATGAAATTAAACACAGACAAGTAATGATCTGTCAATCAAAAGCAGTCAAACACTTAATTGCGTAAACCGCCTTACATATTTAGGTATTATATATATATATAAACAAGAAAATACGAATGAATGAATCAGTACTTTTTGGATCATTATATTATTATGGTAAATTACAAATTACTGAATTGTGCAATGATCAATCAATCAATAATTGCATTGAAGACTTTGGTTTTTATTTAGGAAAAACTTAGATATATTGAAAACAAAAAGGAAAGCCGAGACTATATTTATGTTTTCTCAAGTTTCCACAAAACTTAATGTGCATATTGCTGTCCAGAACTTAAGACAGGGTATCGTTATGAAACCCAGTAGTAACGGGAACCGGGTTTCACAAATGGGATAAGGAAATTTTGTAGTTAATATTTTTGGTGAGAAATATAATTTTTATTAACGTCTGATATAATCTTTTTATTTTCTAATTCTTCATGTAAACCTAAATGAATGTGAAATTCGTTAAAGGATTTTCTTTTAAATTTTATGCATGTTGAGAGTGAAGTATTTCACAAAAACTATTATGTTTTGGTGCTAACATAGTTAGATTCGTACATGATACACCTATAAAATAATATAGAATTTGTTTATCTTTATAAAAAGCTGCAACAGTTCTGCACAACTTTAAGAATTTGTGAAATTTAGAAATACAAAAATAGAAGTCCTAATCTCAATTAAAGTAGACTTTTCAATAAAAATTGTTTAGGTATCATTAAAATGTAAAAACTTTTTTATCATGTTGAGATAAAAAAGGCTTTTGGTGGATTTACAAGCCAATTATTTTTATTGGAGATCAGAACGCTGGACTTGGAGACAAAATTGCAGAGACTTGAAGACGTAGCGAGAGGCACTGAGACTATTTTAAGGGGCTTGGAGATCTTTCTGTGGATCAGGAGGCTCCGGAAGTAATTTTGCGGGGCTCATGGCGGCTCTGCACCCCCTCCCTTTGTTCATTAATGAGATAAAGTGTACAATTAATACGTCTCATCATGTTTGTATTTGAAATTAAGATTTTGCATGAGGAGAAATCAACTTATATGCTGAATTATCATGACGTAGACAAAGTCGTGTTATGACAAGAGTGTAATACAGTAGATTCACATTTCATCTTATCATCATATAATCGCGACCCCATTACCCGCAATTGTTGACCAATTCTTCATATTACTCTCACACTGCGTACTACGTAGCCAGTGCCCGTAGGAAGGAGGGGGGAGGGGGTAAAGAGAGATATCATGGGTCTGTGTGATTTTATCTTGGGATGTTATCTATTTGATGGGGATACAATATAAGCCTATTCAGAACTAATTTCTCATAAACCCCTTTATATTAAAGACGTGCGATAAGCAATTTTAAATTTTTCGTTTTTCTGTAGGCAAATTTAGCATTAATTAAATTCAAAATCTAGATTTTCAACGAATATTATATTATTCAGTATGATAGCGCAGTAAATTCAAACTGCTGTGTTTTAAACATTTTTAGTTAAAAAACCAGTTTTTAGACAGATAAGTGATAGTTTACAATTGAGTTTAAGCCGCATGTGGGATATTGCATTTACACAAGAAAACAACTGGGAACAAACAAAAGTTAAAGAAGTTTTTTATAATTCAAGGTTTCCCTGTAAATTCATTTATTTATTTTAAGTAAATTTTTTGATTTCTTTTATCTGTCTCTCTGTTTATATTGTATATTTTTTTTGTCTATATGTCTGATGTTTCAGAATAATAAGCTTAATAGATAGATAGATAGTGCAGAGAAAAGAATAGTTGTCATAATTGTGACATGATGACAACATGGAAATGAAACAATAAATAAATAAGATATTTATTCAGCATGATACTAGTTGCTCTACATATTAGAATATGATTTCTATGTCAAAGGTTCAAATATCAGGGTTCTATATTCCTGTTTGAGGCGAGTAATCAGTTCCTTCAAATGTAAAGCGCCCATAGAGAGAAAAAGAACTAAACCCTGACGTTAATCATGCAAAGATAAGTAGATCGAGCTAGGTTTGTTCTATGGGGTAAAAAATTATCTATGTATCATTTTATGTTTCTTTTCAGATTTTTCGAACTTTAGAAGAACCTATTTGTTTTAGATATTCTTATATTTTTAAACTGTTAATAGAAAAATTGTTAAAATTCTTTAAATGAAAGATTTTATATAATGGTTCCGAGTCTTTTGTCTTTGGAATAAATGCTCTGTTTCTCACAGATCCGTTCGTCTCGATCCGATCAAATTTTAAAAGAAATTATTTGAAAATATCCAAGTGTTCGCCATATGTACATTATCTAACACTTAATAAATATTTTTATACATAAACTATTATTTTTTAAAAAGATTAAAAGGATTTCACAACTTTTTTTTACAACGAAATGATTTATTGCTTCACTTTTTCATTAATAAGTTGTTAAATTTCATGATGATTTGATAGGTTTTTTTGTTTATTGCAAGGAACATAATATCCATGAAAGGGAAAATGAAAAAAACTAAAAAAACTTGAAAAATAAAAATTCCAATTATTCTAAGAAAAATGTTTAACAAAAAACGCGAAAGCCACGTGAAGATCTTTGAAAAAAACACGTGCATTTTTCTTTTGAAAATAGAAAACCAATTACAAAAATTACTGTTCAATGTATTGTTAAATCGATCATAATAAAATACAGTTAACAGGTCACATTATTCAAAGTATTGAAAGCCTTGCTTAAACAACTACACTAGAACTATAAAAATGCCAAATAACTACATAGAATTTTGCTGATTTTCTCTATTTCTATACACCCGATCTTGATAAAATTTTAGGATTTGATTCGACAAAATATGTTAAAACTGTTTTACCTATTTCGATCTTCAGATTTTTTTCGACTCACCTAAAAAAGACCAACTAATTATTTCAAAGAATAAAAGACACACGTTTGTTTTACTCACCCTGTACCTAGATAGATAGATAGATAGATAGATAGATAGATAGATAGATGGATAGATGGATAGATAGATAGATAGATAGATAGATAAACGCACTGTTAAGTTTAAATTACAATGATTGAACGCAATACTTCTAGCAAGAGCAAGCTAAAATGAAATTGAAAATCAAATTGATCCTAAACATTTATTTTAGGATTAATGCTTTAAGCGTTTTTCTTCCATCAGATACTTGTTCAATTATCTTGAAATAAAAAGGCAAAAGAAGTTAGATACTAAATATCTAAAATAAAACCTTTTTGATTAACCAATCTAAATGAAAACAACCTATAAATTTTACAGCCAAATTTTTTTTTTCAAACTGCTAAAAATCGATCCATGCTTTTTACAGAACTAAAAATTTATCAAGGATAAACATTTTAAAATTATTTTACATAACTAAACGTGAATCACAAAGATGTAGTCTTAAAAGATTATGCAACTGTAAAACAGTATACTGGTAAACTGTGTATATTAACACACACCTGGAGACAATACAACCTAGAAATTGCATTAGATTTGCTCCAGGGTGCAGGGGAACTTGATTTATACAATCAATATCAAGGTTTGTCCCAGGACTGGGAGAAGGGAGCGGGTGATTGGCGATTTATGAAATTAAAAACTCTCAATTTTGTTTTTTCACAAATAATTGATAAATAATTTGAAAAACTTATTTTCAAGAGAATGCTATTTCTCCAGTCCTGACAGTCAAGGTTTGTTTACAAATACCTGATTTAACACAAAAATATGTTTAAAGTTGACTGAGATTCAAACTTAAGACATTACATAATCACGAAACCCGGTATCTGAAACCTGGTACCGACCACTTCTTCTCGAAAAACTCGGTATCATAAACCTGGTACTGAACGCTTATTCTCGAAAATCCTATTGCTGAAAGCCTAAATATGGAAACCTAGTTTTGGAACACGGTCTTAGAAATTTGGTTTCATCACTTGAAAGTTGAATAAAGATTTTTTTGGAAACTTCCTTCAGAGATTTCTTAACGAATTTCACGATTAAGGTTCAGATTTCTTTGCATTTGTACAAATTAAAGACTTTTTGCTATACCACATACATGACATTCAACCTTTTGAGATCTTAAAATCAAAATACATTATGTTCTTGCATTAAGCAACGGTTTATTTTAAAAGCTATTATCAACATGCATCCATTATGTTTTGACTGTATGTAATGAAATTCACACAAAGGAGTTGAGTCGTTGCCACAAACTTGAACATTCCATTCCCTTTATCTTTGCAACCTGACGGTTTAAACCTTTGATATTTCAAACTTAGATTACATAATCTAACAGAGTTTATAGTTTGAAAAATCTAAGTTCTATGACATTGGGTTGCAAAGCTAGAGGTATTAAAATATCAGAGTTTGTGGGGAAAACTCAATTCCTTTTTTTAAAGATTTCAGAAAGTTAAATAAAATGAACTCAGTTTTTCACCCCGGTTTCGTTCGTAAGTTTCCATGTCCGGAAAAGGATTAAGGACGAAGAGAAATAAAAGGGTTTGGTTTCCGTTAAAAGATTAAGGTATATATTTACTCAAGCTCTAGTGTTACACGGATACAGGTCAATAGAAAAACTGTCAAGAAACCCGAGATTCTATAAAATACTGCTTTCCAAAGAAAAACAAGAAAATCTGTGATGATATACGTGAGAAGGGATTGGAAACATGAACTCAAGGAACTCAAACCGCGGGGATCAAAGATTTATAACGTCAATAAAAATTATTCGAATTCAAACTTAGGCGTTTAACAAACTCAAGATTATATTCATTTCATTCATTACTAGTCTTTCATTCTCTTCAATGATAATAAAATAATAAACAATAAAATAATTTATGATCAATAGTGGGTAATAAATAATCTGAGCTATTCATACGTATGTTTCTCAACCCTGCTTCAATACTACTCTCCCTAATGAGAAGCCTAATCGGAGAATTAAAGGAAAAGTTACTGTAAATACTAACCCGAATGAGCAATTATTATCTAGGAAAAGAAACTTAATCTGAAACCTAATCTATTAGATTTATTCATAGAAGATCAATTAACCAGGCTTTATTCTTAGATAATCACCGAATACTATACAACTATACAACATAATCATGTTCTCGACCTAACTCTCATGCAAGTTCGACACACACCTCAGGATTGACTCAAGGCAAGTTCGACACAAACCTCAGGATTGAATCAAGGCAAGTTCGACACAAACCTCAGGATTCACTCAAGTCAAGTTCGACACAAACCTCAGGATTAAATCAAGGCAAGTTCGACACACACCTCAGGATTGACTCAAGGCAAGTTCGACACAAACCTCAGGATTAAATCAAGGCAAGTTCGACACACACCTCAGGATTGAATCAAGGCAAGTTCGACACAAACCTCAGGATTCAATNCTCATGGTCAACTATTAAACTCTCATTGTCAACTTTTAAACTCTCATTGTCAACTTTTAATCTCTCATTGTCAACTATTAAACTCCACATGTCAACTTTTGAACTCTCATTGTCAACTTACTTTCATATTCTTATTTGTGAACTTTTAAACTCTCTTTGTCAACTTTTAAACTCTCATTGTGAACTAATAAACTCTTAGTGTCAACTTTTAAACTCTCATTGTCAACTTTTAAACTCTCATTGTCAACTTTTAAACTCTCATTGTCAACTTTTAAACTCTCATTGTCAACTATTAAACTCTCCATGTCAACTTTTAAACTCTCATTGTCAACTTTTATTCTCTCATTGTCAACTTTTAAACTTTCATTGTCAACTTTAATGCTTTCATTGTAAACTTCTCATCTTTAATTTTTTCTCGACTCTTGTTTTAGAATTTTCATTTTTATTGTTAAATATTTAACTTTTTGATTAAATCTATAAGTCTCCTTAACTGGCATTTTCTGCAAACTCTTGTAGGTCGAAACTTATCTTTTGTCTCCCACTGTTAAACTATTACTGTTGTCACTCGTACTCTTCTTCTTGGCTTACTCTCAAGGTGAATTCCAAACTTCTCGTATTTTAAATATAGGTTCTCTACTGTCAGGGTATCATTGTTTAATTTAAAAATCTTAATTTCGTCTATAGAATCCTACAATGAAATTAAATCTGCATCCCAATGAATTTTATCCTAAAGATGTATATCTGAAAGAAAAATGGCCGATTACTAAGGAAGAAAAACTAAGCCCTAAAATGAATGAACAGGTTGACTAAAGTTCAGCAGTATAAAACTAAAATTAATGAGTGAAACTTTATATCAGTCGTAAAATGTCTAAACTGTTCTTAAACCACCCCTTTGAAGATTTAAGTAACCCTAATATATACTCTAAAATGAATACATTCTGCAAATATTGTTTCATAACAATTTTAATTATCAGAAGCTAAGAAATAAAAAAATGCATTTCTACTCGGATATATATATATATTTCTATGACTAGATTCTATAACAACATTCATTAACATTTAGATTAGATATATTAGATGAAGGACTGGAAAGGATTGGTTTTAAAATGGAGAACATTTAAGGTTTGGAGGGTTAAAATGGAGATAATGGAGGATTGGGGTTGGAAGTCACATTAAATTCACCATCAACTGTTCTTTGGTTAACTTTAGGTTGAGATCTGGGGTTTAGAGTATCAGGATCAGACCAGGTTCAGGTTAGTTCAGGATCTGGATCAAGATCAGGTTCAGTTTCTGGATCGGGATCAAGATCAGGATCAGGATCAGGATCAGGATCAGAATCAGGATCAAGATCAGGATCTAGATCTAGATCAGGATTTAGATGTAAAAATAGTTTTCATAATCATGAAAACCACCAGATTCCGAACTATCCCTGGAGAATAGTGAAGCTAGGCTCGCAGGTTTAGGAGGAAGGGACGGAGCAGGGGCCATGGTTGTGTGTGACAAGGATACAGAGGAGGAGGAGAGGGAGGAGTAGGGACGGGATGGAACCGATTTGTGGGGAAAAGATTCATAATCCGGAGATGGATAAAGGAAGGACATTGTTGGTTTAGGAGCGGATAAATGCTGGTCTGGAGGACGGGAGGAGAAGGGACGTGTGTTGGCGCACAGGGGGGTTGAGGTGAGGGGCGGAGTTGGAGAATCGTTAGAAGATAAACTGGTATCCATATCTTCACCACTGCTTACATGCTCCTCACTATCTTTATCCAGCTCTGGCCAGCTATCCTCTTCATCTCGCTGGATCCTGGAGAAATTCGGAGTCTGCAGGGGTTGAAACCTGCTCAGGGTCTTAGGTGTTGGTTTGTAAATCCGGTGTTTGGAATTATCTCTCTCATCCAAACTTGATAAAGATAATTTTCTCTCTGATATTTGAAGTCGGTTTCCAGCGCTTTTGGTTCTTGCCAACGATCCCCGTTCACTGATCGAGGATAATCGATCGCAGGTTTGGGTTGACCACTCGGAGATCGCTGGATACGATCTTAACCTGGGTTCTCCGTGTACTTTCATCATACTCATCTTATCTCCTAGTTTATCCATCCTCTCTTTATTCCAAACATTGTCCTCGATCCTTAATGGACTCCTTCTTAAAACAAAGCTGAAGGGTGTTGGACCTGGCCAGAGAGCCTGGATACATAAGGGTTTATCCTCACTTCCCAACCTTCTCTCATACCTCTGGGAACTACACTGTTCGTACATGCAGTAACGATCTGATCGTTCAACCTTCTCCAACCCGTAGCAGAACAGAAGAATCTTTATCACATCATCAACAGATGTTTCATCACTGATGAGTAAACATTTATACTGTGACTCCTCCATGAGAATACTATCGTACACCTTGACTAGTCCCCCCTTTCTCATTTGAAGCATGAACCTGCACTCACCCCAGGGGTTGCAGTTCTTTAACTCCGCAGGTTTAGAATCATCTTCGAGAACTAGAGTTTTCTTGGTTAAACCATCACGACCTGGTTTCTGTATAACAACCTCCATGGTGAGGAAGAATAGTTTAGGATCCCTGTGTTTCATCCTAAACTTGGAGAGAAGCTGCCAGATTACGTCCTTGGCTGTAGTTGATATACCAACACTGATGGTTTTATATTCTATATCAGGTCGGAGACATGACGCAAATACTTTAATCGGAGTTTTTGGACCCGTCTCCGCTAAGCTTGTATAACTGGAGGTACGGGATGACAAGGAGATTGGATCCGGTGTTGGACATAGATACAGGGTTCGGTCGAATTGTGCATTACGCACGTTGAAAACCTCTAGGTGGTGGTTCATGTTGAAACTAGAGTTTAAGGACGAGTCGGATGAATCTCCTGTGCTCTGGGTTGTCACATTGGAGTGTAAGCTCACAGAGTCCGGATTTTGGGGGTATTTTCGTTGTAACCTCACTGAACTACTTTGGCAATGTTTTAACATTGTTTGTTGTCTAGACACGGTTCATTTCAAGAAAATTAATTATTTCATTTCTCGCACTAAAGTCTTTAATTTTACTGCTTTTGCATTCTCTGTCTTGTGACCGTTTGATTTGGCGATCTCACGTAGACTGACATTTCTATGATGCGCTGGGTCGCGGGACTCAGTGCTCTCTCGTCCCATTAAACTCCCCGCCTCCTCCTCCCGTCTCCTTACTACCGGATCAACAAGTGATTCTCACCGTTAGTTCTCAGAAACTCCGCTAGGAACGCTCTAGTCAGAGATTTATTCTCGGAGCAAACTTCAGAGACATCTATTATGCATCATTGCAATATCTTAAAAAAACGACGGACAATTCTTTTTAGAACTAGAAAACATGTGAAAGAAAAGTGATGAGGAGAAGTAAAGAATGGGAGGATAAGGGAAGATAAATAGGAAGAGAAGGGAAATAGAAACAGAAAAAAGGGAGAAGGATGAAACGGAAGGGGGAGTTACAACAAAATGTGAAGGGAAAAATAGCAGAAAGAATTAATGAAGAATGAAAGGGAGAAAAGAGACGAATGAGAGGAGTTAAGACAAAAAATAAGTCGGAGATGGAAGTAGAGAATTTGTAGTAAGATGGGCGATAAGAGGAAATGTAGGGATCGATAGATTGGGAAGTTGCAAGGGCGTATACAGGGGGGAGCAAGGGGGCAGTGCCCCCCCTTAATTTCAGAGCTTTCACACTTTTCAAATCTTAAACTCAAGAGTGAAGAACATAAAAAAATTAGTTTGCTGTTCATTCAGTGCACTAAGAAGATTGTATACGTGGATCAGAGCCACCAAGACAGGAGTCCGAATGAAAAATCTATTTAGAATGCACATTAATCCTAATCGGATGGGCGCTATCAGAGATAACAAGTAAAACAATTTTTTTAAATGCCAATGCCAAGGTAGTAAAAGACCATTTTTTTAAAATTTGGATTTAATTTACTTTATTCATTGCACCGCCGTTTTGTAATCTTTCTTTTTATTACAAACTAGCTGAAGTGCAGGCGTTGCACGTGGAATTTTAAAAATCGAATTAAAACAAAAACTTATGATTTATTTGGCTTATGTCATCCCCATCCATAAGTTTCCTCACTAAAATTCAGCACATTTGATTCAGCCGTTTGGCCAGCCATAGCAAACATATAAATGAACGCAGAGCTTTATTATATAATGATTAAAATTGAACTACTACTTTGTTTTAAAACAGAAACTTTTACAAGTCATAATTATTTTCTAGACCTTAGTCCTTTTTTTCATCTCATAGAATTTTAAGTTGAGTTTTTCATTTTTAAAAATGTCTTTACTATCTCTAGTTTAAATACCAATTATTACTAACATAACAGTATAATAAAATGTCAATTTTTTAGAAACAATGCTTTTTTTCTGCTAGTTTTGTTTGAAGGAGAAATAAAGTTTAGTGCATGCAAGGTAATTGAGCTGTATGTGTACCTTTAAAGTATCTTATACTTATGCCTTATATCCAAGAGCAGCCAAATGTTTCGAATTTACAGATCAAATTTTGCTCCCCCCCCCCCCCCNATGGAGAGAAAGGAAGAATGAGATGGAGAGAAAGGAAAAATGAGATGGAGAGAAAGGAAGAATGAGATAGAGAGAAGGGAAGAATGAAATGGAAATAAGAGAAGAATGAGATAGAGAGAAAGGAAGAATGAGAGGGAGATAAGAGAAGAATGAGATAGAGAGAAAGGAAGAATGAGATGGAGAGAAAGGAAGAATGTGATGGAGAGAAAGAAAGAATGAGATGGAGAGAAAGGAAGAATGAGATGGAGAGAAAGGGAGAAATAGAGGGAGAGAAAGAAAGAATAAGAGGCGGAAAAGGAAAGAATAAGAGGCGGAAAAGGAAAGAATGAGAAAGAAGGGAGGAATGAACTTGAGAGAAGGAATGAATGAGAGGAAGAGATGGGTAGAATGAATGAGAGAGAAAGCAAGAATGAATGGGAAAGAATGGATGAATAAGAAGGAGAAAATGAATGAATAATAGGGAGAGAAGGGAAGAATAAGTGGGAGTGAAGGAACGCATATCAGAGAGAAAAGGATATAATGTGAGGAAAAGAAGGGGAGAAGGGGAGAGAGAAAAGGATAGAATGTGAGGGAGAAAAGAATAGAAGGAGAGGGAGAGAAGGGTAGAAGGGGAGGGATAGAAGGAATGAATGAGAGGCAGATAATGGGAGAAGGAGAGAGAGGGATAGAATGATTGGGCGAGAAGGATAGAAGAAGAGAGAGAGAACGAAAGAATGTAAAAAGAGGAGGGTAGAATGGTAGGGAGAGAAGGTTAGAATGAGAGGTGGGAGAAAAACGATGAACGAGAGCAGAAGAAGGGAAGAAGAGAAGGAACGCATGAGAGGAAGAGAAGGAACTAATGAGAGGGAGAGAAGGATAGAATGAGAGGGAGGGAAGGTAATAATAAGGAGAAGAAAAAGGAACTAAGAATGAAGTTAGAGAAAAGTAGGGAGAGACAAGGAAATTTTGGGAGGAAGAGAACGGAATATGTTGAGGGAGAAGGAAGGGAGAAAAGAACGAAAAGAGAATATTGGGAGGAGGAGTAGATAGCTAAGAAGGAAAGAGAAGGATTGATAAAATATAAGAAGAGAATGATATATTAAGATGAGATAAAGAGAAGGAAAAGCGAAGAGTGAGAGAAGAAAAAGAAAAAAGGGAAAGTAGGAAAGATTGTGTAGGAAAGAAGGGAAGAATTAGATGGTAGAAGGGCGTTGAAAAATAGAAGAGAGACCAAAAATTGCTGGAGAAAAGTTTATAGGACTCCCGAAATGTCGTCTTTGTAAAAAAGACGACATTCTATATAATATTTAAGATAACAATTTTAGTTTCAGTTTAAGTTTAGTCATAATTAAATAGTTTTAGGATTTGTTTTGATTTTAAAAATCCCGTGGCCTATTGGTCGTCGAACATATCTGATTCACAACGTTACTCTTGAAATCTTTGTCTGATCAGGTTGGAATATTAGATATCTTTTTTGTTTTAAAAAAACTTCAGTATTTTTTTTGGTGTCTTTGCAAAAGTGACTTCCGCATTTCTTGCTCGAGAAACATTAGGGGAAGTTAAAAGATTTGAACACTTTTCAGGCCACGAAAACAACATTATTTATTCGATTAAGGTTTAAAGGGTGTCTTAAACTTACGACTACTGTCTCTTTAAGTACTAAAACGTATGGTAATTCATTTCAATCGTAATATCTTTTACAAACCTTTTTAGTCGTCTTTTTCTCGTGAAATTAATGTATTCTTAATTGTGAAGAATCCTTTCTGCAGATTTTCTTGAATTATGATTGAAAAGACGACATTTGAAGAATTTGAAGAAATCTGCGAATAAATTCAAAGAAAATAAGAAATTCAATATAATGATGAAAATGAAATAATCGATTTTAGCATTGATTTATTGAGTATTGACAAATTTCTTTTAAGAAATATGTTCCTAACCATTTAATTAGATTACTGTATGATTTTTACTTTATTTTTCGTTGGCGTTATTTAATAATTAATAAAAAAAAAACGTATCATGGAGAACTACGCTGCGAAGGCTCATTAGTCTTCACATTTTAACACAATTTTAGACATCAAAATCAATGTTTTGACGCTTACCGATATCTCTTAATGTATTTTGATTCGGCAAAAGCATTCAAAAGTATCCATGCCTCGAAGAAATATTGATTGTTTGTTAATTTGAAAGGAAGACGACATTTGCGAGGAAATAACTTTTTGTGCGCCCCCCCCTTAAATACTTTAGTTCTGACCGTTCTCTTTACTTAGGAAATGTTGCAACTGATGTATATGTCATTAAAAATGTGCAGGGCTCTTTTTTCAGAATAAGTTTATATGCAAATCACAAAATCATATTGGCGTTTTTTCAGAAATAGTAGAAAACAGAAGACTACGAAAATTTAACTGTTTTCGTGTTTTACTGTAGATACAGGGTGTCCCAAAAAAACACGGGAATTAAATGACGACTTCTACATCGTCCTTGTTCTATGCGAGATCATTTCGTAAACATGATTTTGTAATATCAAAGTTAAAACATTTAACGCAGAAAACTACCAGTCTCGGGATTTCCAAAATGGGGTCTGCCAATTCTTTACCTTCAAAATTGACGGAAATTTTTCCAGATTCCCGTTTTATAAAAATCAACAAAACTCTTCAAATGTGTAATATCTCCGTCATTTAAAGATACGAAAAGGTAGACCAGCATCAACTTCCCATGTCTGACCTAGCCGCAGTATATGGCCTTCAGCCTGTTCTAGCCGCGGCGCTCGGCCCCATATCCATTCCTAGCCGTAGCGCTTGCCCCCCCCCCCGACTGCAGCCTGCGGTGCCTAAGAGAGCCTTACTTACTCTTTGGGAAGTTGCCGCTTGAGAAATTGCCCATTTGGGAAGTTTCCCTTTGGGAAAATGCCCATGGAAAGTTGCCACTTGGGAAAATTCCTTTGGGAAATTACCTAACATCACCGAAAACGGGGAGTAAAAAGTCTGCATAAATTCTGTACAGTCTCATCCTTTGTAGGTAACCCTGTTTGTAGTCATAGAGAACAAGCTCAAATTTATGAAGAAAAGGCGGTATAATTTTGCAACCTCGTAACTCCTCTCTATTTTATTTTATACCCAACAGTGAAAGAGCAAACAATCGATTTATATGTAAGAAGTTGAAACTTATTTAACGCTTTAAAAAAAAGTAAATTTAAAACAAACGTTTTTTTTTCTACAAAAAGAAGAATTCTAATTATGTTGCAAGACTTAAAAAATACAACTTCCATTTTTTTGCATGCTAATCCATTGGGTTGTGTCCCCCAGTGCCCCCCCCCCCTTCCCCCTCTACTTCTATCTCCAATTATCTTACGTTGAAAAATGACAAGGACAGGAAAAACTGGAGTAAAAACACAGTATCCTTCTAGAACATATTGTGAAATATATAATTTACATTTACCATCTTATTTATTTACTCCTACAGCGTGTCCCACTAAACAGGATAAATATGTCGAATAAATGTCGTCTTCTTGAGATGTATTACGGTGTCACTCCTGCATCAGTTCATTTCCCTCTGACAGTTCACCGCCCCTTGCGTGTTTTAACCATTTCAACGCAATGTTAGACATAAAAAGTAATTTTAAAAAAATTCAGATTAATTAGTTGACATAAATAGATGAGCATTTAGTTCTAGAATGAATACATACAGTTTTCAAATTTCAATTGGATCGATAAACTATCGATACTTTCTTGAAAACATTTTGGATTGGCCCCCTCCCACCTTCATGTTTGCCCAACTGTGGAATAGATTGTATGTTAAAGGGACATATATATATTTACATAAATCTGACGTTTTAG
The DNA here is from genome assembly GCF_000591075.1 of Eurytemora carolleeae. NCBI lineage: Eukaryota > Metazoa > Arthropoda > Copepoda > Calanoida > Temoridae > Eurytemora > Eurytemora carolleeae. The sequence continues at coordinate 100,443 of NW_019396631.1, read as the reverse complement.
ACCTTTTTACTCTTTCTGTTGTCGTTTTATCTTTTTTACTGAAGATAACTCCCTTGCTTTTAAGCCCCCCCGCCCCGTACCATTCTTCCACTTTAATTTTTTGCTACTTATGTATAGTAATACACGTCCTTGTTTGAAAGACAAATTGTAGAATAATAGAGCAATTTGTAACCATTACATTCGGTCCATACTTACATACACACATTACACAAACATTCATTTTCTCACCAATGCACATACGCGCCTTTTCTCAAGGCAATTTTTCAATACAATACACATACATAAAAAAGCGTATCTTCTTTATTATGTTAACTACAATTTTTATTTGTTTTTATAAATAAATTTCTCCTGATTCTTAATGCTTTTTATCATGGTCTGTAACATTCTCCGGGTCCGCTGATTCATGTAAATCCACGGATTCATGTACAACAGCTGATTCATGTACAACAGCTGATTCCTGCAATTCCAGAACATCATCAGCTGATTCTTCAACTATGATCTCCTTACTGAAACTAAAACACAAAACTATCTTCAATGGATACAATTTTAAAAATTGTTCTGTAACTTGAGTTTTTCAGTTTTTTATATGGTGAAATATAATGATTTTTATCCTTTAAAGCGTGACGCAAAGATAAAATTATAATGTAAAGAAACTATCATAAATTTTCCCACGAAATTCTAGGTTATTTGGATTTAATACAATCTCATTTATTTGTTTTATTGTTAAAGATATTGATACAGATTATTATTTTTAGTGATATTACTTTTTTATTATTTATATGAATCAATTCCAATATTCACTTATTCATCCTTATTCAGCTATTCGTCCTATTTTCTTGTTGAATAAATTTATTTTGTTTATTCAATAATTCTTCGATGGTTTAATTCATAAATTCCTTAATTTATTATTTCAGTAATTTATCATTTCATTAATTGATTATTTCAATAATTTATTCATTACGGATTTATGTGTCTATTTATTAATTAAGTTTATATTTCACGCTAAATTCATAAATTAATCAATTCATAAGTTGATTTGCCTATACATTAATTATTTCGTTAGTTCTTTAGTTCATTAGTTCATTAATTCATTGATTCATTAATTTATTAGTTCATTAGTTCAAAAGTTCAATAATTAGTGAACTCATTAATTCATTAATTCATTAATTTATTAGTTCATTAGTTCAATAGTTCAATAATTATTGAACTCATTAATTCACTAATTCATTAGTTCCATAGTTCAATGATTAGTTAACTCATTAACTCATTAATTCATAAATTCATTAATTCATTTGTTCAATAGTTCAATAATTAGTTAACTCATTAATTCATTATTTCGTTAGTTTATTAGATCATTAGTTCAATTGTTCAATAATTAGTTAACTCATTAACTCATTAATTCTTTAATTCATTAATTCATTAGTTCAATAGTTCAATAACTAGTTAACTCGTTAATCTTTAAATCATTTGATCTTGATGCATTAACAATTTAACTTATCTATTGATTAACAAATATATTTATTAATTCATGAATTCTTCATCATTTTAATTTGTTCTATTTAAGGTATTGTCGTCATTTCGAGTGACATGTTCGATTTACAATGGTACCCTAAAAGTTCATGTCTGATTTAAAATATATGTAATATCAATCATATTACCATATTCTCTCTAGAAGGGGCTAATTCCTTCGGTGTTTTGTCCCGTTTAACTTTATATAGTCTGCAAGTGTAATCTAAAAATTGCTCTATCTGCTTAAAAGTCGATCCGGTACTTGGAATAAACCGGAATTTACTGTGATATTCTGTTTGAAAATTGATTTTTTAAAATTGTAGATTTTCTTTTAAAGTTTTGCGCATTTCTGCTTCGTAGATAATTAAGTAAATTGTTCTTAAGCTAGAAAAACGCAGATATCTTCTACATTATTGATCAGATAAAGGTTTAAAGGGTACCGTTGTGAATGATAGGTCACTTAAAATTGCAAGGACACAGTCAATTTATCAGATTTAATAAAATAAGCTTGGTTTAGTGTTTAGTCCCTTTATCAGATTTAATAAAATAAGCTGATTTAGTGTTCAGTCCCTTTATCAGATTTAATAAAATAAGCTGGTTTAGTGTTCAGTCCCTTTATCAGATTTAATAAAATAAGCTGATTTAGTGTTCAGTCCCTTTATCAGATTTAATAAAATAAGCTGGTTTAGTGTTCAGTCCCTTTATCAGATTTAATAAAATAAGCTGGTTTAGTGTTCCTGATGTTGGAGTTGAGATCAACTACTGTAGATTCACTTTGCTTTCTTCTTAATCTTCTACTCAACCCTCCTCTCCTACATCACAGTCATCGTAGTATGTATCAATAAAAGGAAGACGACTTTCGATTTAAGTTTAGATTTCTACCAAGCTTTCCAACAGCATGGATACACATAAACATGGAAACACATAGAAGTTGTCAATTTTATACCTTTTTACCTTTGTTTACGTAAACATATAATTTAGAAAAAGCTCGTCAGGAATTCAAAACTTAAATCTAAAAGTCGTTTTAATCTTATTGATATAAACGCCGACCATCCTATACGATTCACAATACAAAAAAATTAAATATAGCTTTGATAAAAAGATTTCAGTGGTTTCCAAAAAATGCTATTTGAATTTAAAAGGTACTCCTAGAAAGCTTTAAGAACAGGTTTTATACTACCTCTGCATATATCTCAGCATTATAATGATATTCTTTATTTTGCAACTTTCAAATACGTTATTGTCCTTTCAACTGTGTACAGATAAGAATATACTTGTTTCTTGTCCCTGGTTTAATTATGACCCGGAGAAGACGGATCTGTGTGGAACCCTGAGATCGGATCAGAAACCGCCCCCGGGAGAAGGTTTAAATCTGGTATTTATTTTACCCTGTTATTTATGTGAGGTTTAGGATTTATGATCTTTGGTGAATAGTTTAAATATTGGTTTAACTTTTTACACAACATACTTAGTTTCTGGTTGAGATGGGGTATATATATATATATATATATATATATATATATATATATATATATATATAATCTTGGTATGTATTCAATTTATGTACTACAGGGCTTTTCATAATAAGTTGAATTTTTTATTTTAACCTTGATTTTCCCTTAAAACATATAATGCACCTTAAATTATAAAAAGTGTTCAAAACATCTAAAACATAATCTTAATCATGTGGTAAAAAAAATTAACTTAACACCCCCCCCCCCACTTCATTCTCATTTTTTAAATGTAAACTAACTGCGTATAGCAATATAGAAACTGTATAGTAATATAAAATATGTTATGATTTTTGAAATTGTAATAATGTAAAAGAATGGCGGCTGAAAATCAACACTTAAAAAGTTAAAAGTAAATACTTACTGGTGAGCCTTGTAATTTAAACCTCCGCAAACCTTAATCTTTGTTTATACTTTTAAGGATCAAAGTTAATTTAAAGGAAAGGGTAAAATTTCTCTGCAGAAGTACCTGTAACTGGCGGATGTCCCGGAGTAATAGGACGTATCCTGTACCTGGTGGAGGTCCTGGAGTGATAGGACGTATCCTCAACGTTCTTCATCTTTCTGGTCAAATATTCTAGAGTTTTCTTCCGAACCTGTTCGTTTAGCACAACATGCATCAGGAATATTATTAAGCCTAAAAAAAACCGTGTTTTTATTTAGTGGGACCCATAAACTTCTGGAACAGGGAGACGGACTTTTAGCTCTATTTATAATAATATTCAGTTCACTTAAAGAAGTTCCACAACACTGCATACTCAGTTCAACTACCTTACATAGCCGGTCTGTCCCTTTAACTATATACCTCATTTGACCGATTTCACTTAATTTGTTTATTTTCAAGTTACTGATAAAATGTTTTGCTTCATAACATCAACATTTTCAAATACACATAAAATTGCTTAAATGTCGTCTTTCTATTCCACATTGTTATGGGTTTCACTTTAACTTCAGTGAGAGAGTTCACGCAGAAATTTACCTCCTCCAGAAAGATGGCAACCTACGGCCACGGTTTGTTAAAAAAATACAATCTTTGGCAGAAAATACTCTAGAAATCAATCACTTACAATATTCTTTAAAATTACTTAAGAAAATTACCAGAAAATTGATTAATTTTGCGAAAGCTTTTCTAGAAAGCGAGTTTTTTCTCACCAAATGACAATTAAAAAAATTGCAATTTAAAATTACTAAGACAGTCCCTTGTTCAGGTTTATTTCAACTATAACCAAGTTGATCTGAAGTTGTGTATCTGCATTCAGATACAGTATATATGTAATATGGTTTATACTATAGTTTATACTCTAGTTTATACTATACCTTGCAATGAGTTCAGTAAAGTGAATAAAACTGCCATCCATTCCATTCCCTAGAATATTATAAACTATATTTAGTAGAGTCCATTCCATTCCCTAGAATATTAATTATTATAAACTATATTTAGTAGAGTCAATTCCATTCCCTAGAATAATATAAACTACTAGCGTTGCCTGTGGAATTTAGACGAAAAAAATTTCAATTTTTTTAAGCCTATGTTACCCCAAGGGTAGTCATGAGTTTCCTGTAAAAATGTCAGCCAATTTGGTCAAGCCGTTTGTCCCGCTATAGCTAACATATTATATATATATACGAAAAAATTTCAAATCAAGTTTAAATACTTATTTTCGTATATTTATTTATATATATTAGATTCAAAGAATTTGAAAAAAGGATACCTGATAGGAGTAAAGGATACCTGATAGGAATAAAGGATACCTGATAGGAATAAAGGATACCTAATAGGAATAAAGGATACCTGATAGGAGTAAAGGATACCTGATAGGAGTGAAAGATACCTGATATGAATAAAGGATACCTGATAGGATAATAAGGATACCTGATAGGAATAAAGGATACATGATAGGAATAAAGTATACCTGATAGGAATAAAGTATACCTGATAGTAATAAAGTATAAATGATAGGAATAAAGAATACCTGATAGGAATAAAGGATACTTGATAGGAATAAAGGATACCTGATAGGTATAAAGAAAGCCGAATATCCATGAAAGGCCCAGGATGGATATCAAGGATGTCGATCCCTTCATCCAGGTAAGAAACCTGAAATTTGGTTTAATGGATAATCAAGGTTTAATGTAACTGATATCTATGCAGTTAAATTAACTTTCGATGTAAATATAATGACCCTTCAAAGAGTTGCATACGGAAAAATTGATGGCGTGATCCTTATTTTTCTATCTGAAAATTGATAATTGTCAATTGTGGGGTCACTACAACAGTGACAAACGAATTTAAGCAGCTGAAACAAGGATGGCAATTGAAAACAGTTATGTTGGTTAAAAACGACAATATCTTGCTCATTCTGACCAGGACACGCAACCCTTAAAATGTTGGGTTATCTCAACTTTGCATTTTATGTTGTTGTTATTGTTGTTGTTGTTGTTGTTGTTGTTGTTGTTGTTGTTGTTATTTTTATTGTTTGTATTTTTAACAAATCTTTTAAGTTGTTGACATTCACTATCATAAAAATTAGATATGTTATAAAAAAGTAACCTGGCTTTTTGGTCCAAATTTTTGTGCCTTTTTAGAGCCTTCCTGGATACCAACATTGCACGACTTTAAAAACAAGGTACATTTGAATTCATATAACCGTAGAGCTGTAAACTTATACAATCAAAAGTTAATAATTTATGTTTTTCTAAGGTATTATAAAAGACAAATTTTGGAGAGAAAACATTGTGATGGTAAATAGTCAAGACATATTGTTAAAGCTTAAACAAACATTTTAGATTAATTGTCAATCAGGAGACGGGTATTTATCCAACTAATACAATTCCATAATCAAATTCCGAGCTCTGAGTCCTAGATCTAAACATCAAATCAGGCATGAATTGATATAATCTAATTCCTTTATATTTTCAACCTGAGCTGAATTTCTTAAGCTGAGTATCCAATGAACACACTTTTGATTTTCTTCTTAAGCCGTTCTTTCTTGGATATAGTAGAGAAAAATCAAAACCGGTTTTTTTAAATTAGGTTTCTGTATATAATCTTAAATGACGCGCAAAATTTCAAATTTATCGGCTTCATATACGCGACTCTGATTGGTTGAATTGTATACACTTTTCAGGATACAAGATTATGGTTAGTTCCGATGTTAAGAAATGAGAGGATCAAGCATTAATCTCGATATCCACCATTCAAAAGTTTTCAGCTCTGATGATGATGTAAACCTTTGATATTTTAAACTTAGATTATTTGATCTAACAGAAAAGATAGTTTGAAATATCTACGATTTTGGGTTGCAAAGATTTAAAAACATCAGAGTTGTGTCAAAGGCTCAATTCTTTTTTAGAGCTGGATGCCAGTGAATTGCAAGTGAATAGATTTCATTAAATGAAAATTATCAATTTTTATCTATTTGGTTTAAAGATTAAATATTGTAAATTAGATGATATTTATATAATTTTATATATTTTTATACCTGAATATAAGAAGATTAGTACAAAGAACCGCCGCTACTGGAGCTCCAAACGCCCAGATGAATCCATGTTCATGGTTCAACCAACAAAACGACTCACCACCATATCCCTGTACATAAAAGTTAAAATTAAAATATAAAAAAATTAAGAAAAAAAATATGTTCAAGTTCTGATTTCCTCGACTATGATTTTCTAATCTTTTTATCTTTACAACTTGATGGTGTAAACCTTAATATTTCGAACCTATAGACTACTTGATCTTACAAACTTTATAGTTTGAAATATCAAAATCAAAGATAGAAATAAGAAAATCAGAGTTTGCGGAAAAAACTAAATTCTATTGTTAAAAATTAAAGTTTAATACCTGTAGATCTAGAAGATAGCTGCAGAGGATTGAAACGGTAACTATAAGAACAGGGATACCGTATCCCAACCCACAGTAAGCTCCAATACCTTAGAGAAAAGATTCTAATCATACTATTGTCCTATTGTACAATTTGCATATACGTACATTTTATAGATTTTTGTACATCTCAGTTTTAAACAATTTCAATCTTTCAAACTTATGTAATCTCCACTATCCATATATATCTGTTTGTCTGTTTGTTTGTATCTGTATAATCTGTCTTATCTGTATAATCTGTCATATCTGTATAATCTGTCTTATCTGTACAATCTGTCATATCTTTATACACTGTCCTATCTGTATAAACTGTCCTATCTGTATATTTTTCTATCCCTTAATCTGTCCTATCTGTATAATCTGTCCTATCTGTATAATCTGTCTTATCTGTACAATCTGTCATATCTCTATAAACTGTCCTATCTGCATAATCTGTCCTATCTGCATAATCTGTCCTATCTGCATAATCTGTCCTATCTGTATAAACTGTCCTATCTGTATATTTTTTCCTATCCCTTAATCTGTCCTATCTACATAATCTATGATATCTGTATAATCTATGATATCTGTATAATCTGTCCTACTACCTATCTGTCTGCTCTGGAAGACATCTACCAATAAACTGTAAACATGCCAACCCTCAACCAACATCCAGCAAAATGAACTAAAAAATAAAAAAATATTTTTAAACCTAAAAATTATCCTACAAACACTTTAATGACAACCTAAACCATAAAAATGTTGAATGCGGTATTATTCCTTGAATATTGCAAAGAATGGTATTCCATTGAAACCTTTTTTTCCGCAGGGTTAAAGTTCTCCGTCTCTTAATTCTCATACGTTGGATATCATACTTAAATTACATTATAGCAATTCCATTTTAAATTTTTTCTTACGGAATATTTGGTTTTTACCTTTTAATATTAAAAACTTAATTTACAAAACGTCTTACGGCGCAAAAGTCCTGTATCCCCCCTCCCCAAAAGTCCTGTATAAAACAATGAATTTATGTAATTGTTGTGTCCGTATCAATCAAAATGTTGGTTAGAATCCAGCAAAAACCTGTCATACCCTGGTCCAAAGGTGTCAATCATGTGCTGGATATAATCAGACCAAGGATGGATCATGATTGATTTATTAACAAAATTTCAACATTTCAACAGGATTCATTATTTATCCATTTATAAATAATATTTTCCCCTAAAACAAAGATTCTTCCTTCCCCCTTTACAGCGAAGTTTCTTCCTTACTTCTTAAAGTGTTTTTTTTTCAAATCCCTTTCTCCCTGGCCCCCTGAAACTTTATCTCCATACATACGAAGAAGTTTATGTATAATACCCCTTTAAAATAATTTTTTATATTCCCCTCTTTTAAAGTTAAGTTTCGCTTTACCCATTGAAGGTCAATTTAATTCTCTAAACCCATTGAAGTTAAGTTTCTGTGTTCTCTTTAAAGAGAAGTTTCTCTATACCCCTTTAAAGTGAAGTTTCTCTACACCCCTTTAAAGTGAAGTTTCTCTATTCCCCTTTAAAGTGAAGTTTCTCTATACCCCTTTAAAGTGAAGTTTCTCTATTCCTCTTTAAAGTGAAGTTTCTCTATACCCCTTTACAGAGAAGTTTCTCTATACCCCTTTAAAGTGAAGTTTCTTTATACCACTTTAAAGTGAAGTTTCTCTGTACCCCTTAAAAGTGAAGTTTCTCTATACCCCTTTAAAGTGAAGTTTCTACTTTCTCTATACCCCTTTAAAATCTAGTTTCTCTATACCCCTTAAAAGTGAAGTTTCTCTATACTCATTTAAAGAGAAGTTTCTCTATACCATTTAAAGTGAAGTTTCTGCATACTCTTTAAAGTGAATTTTCTGTATCCTCTACTAAGTAAAATTACAAATTCTGTATCTAGGATATCCGTTTTAAACAAGTTATCCTGTTCTGAAAATAAAAACACGTCTTAACGTGAAGAAAACACGGGCTGACCTAACGAACACGAGCTGACCTGAAGAAAACACGTGCTAACCCGAAGAAAACACGAGCTAACCTGAAGAAAACACGTGCTAACCTGAAGAAAACACGTGCTAATCTGAAGAAAACACGAGCTAACCTGAAGAAAACACGTGCTAACCTGAAGAAAACACGAGATAACCTGAAGAAAACACGTGCTAACCTGAAGAAAACAATAGCTAACCTGAAGAAAACACGTGCTAACCTGAAGAAAATACGTGCTAACCTGGAGAAAACACGTGTTAACGTGAAGAAAACACTTGCTAACCAGAAGAAAACTCGTGCTAACCTAAATAAAACACGTGCTGACCTGAATAAACACGTGCTACCCGGAAAAACTCGTTTTAAACTAAATAAAACACGTGCTGACCTGAATAAACACGTGCTAACCTGAAGAAAACACGTGCTAACCTGAAGAAAACACGTGCTAACCTGAAGGAATCTCGTGCTGACCTGAAGAAAACACGTGCTAACCTAAATAAAACACGTACTGACCTTAATGAATCACATGCTGACCTGAATAGCTGTGAGGGTGAGGGTATGCGCTAGAAGGAGAGAAAGACAAAGATTCACGTGTATTGAGTTTCGAACACTTCTGCAGAAATATCCAGAATATAAATTTATAAATTCATCGTGTTTACTGTTCAAACTGAAAATTATTTTAAAAATTTGAAAATATTATGAAAATAATTTGAGACTCATAACAGATTTTAAGTTAAAATTTTATCAAAAATGGGAGATTTTTTTATTTTAAGTGTTTATATTTTACATTTACTTAATTATCGTTATTACAAAAAAAAACAATTTTGATTTTAATTTTCTTATTTATAATCTTTATGAGTGTACGTTGGGCTGTGGAAAACTACAAAGGATGTTCTAAAAAATGTTATTTTACTTCACAGACAGGTTTTTATATAATGCACAGGCTTTTATATAATGCAACCAACTTGTCTCATCCTTTGTGGGTAACCCTGCACATACGCAATTTGTGAAAGAAAATTTTTGGAAATTTAGTTGTTCAAAAAAATTGACTTTGAGATGGCTAAGAACAAATATATGCAAAGCATCTATAGTTTTCCACGTAAATATATAACTTTATCCCGTAAATATACATAGTGATAAAAAAATATTTGAGAGCATAGATAGCTATATAATATATATATATACATTTAAAACAATTACAGCTGACCTTTAATATATTGTTTTCAGATTTTTAAAGAATTTATATAATTGAATCTTTTCCAAGAATAGATTAGTTCTCAAGGTTTCCTGCTTTAACCCGCTCTACACTGAAAATATATACAGATATATGCACTAGGCTATATATATATATACTTTGTATTTCTGTCTGTTTGTTTGTCTGAACCGATCGGGCCAAAATTTTGTGTGGGACCTCACAAGACCCTAGGGAAGGTTTATGAATGATCAAAATTTCAAAAATATAGCTTCCAACAAAATTCAAGTTTCATTAAACTGTAAAAATCCACGAATTTTTTTTATTAAATCAGATAACTTTTTGTTTGTTTTTGTTTTACAATGTATTCAAAGGAAAAATATTCAACTGAAATATAAGAAAGGCGCGAAGCGCCCTGATAACCTAGTGCTATATATATATTTGTATTACGCTAGGAACAGGACCGTAGCTAGGGGGGTTAAGCGGACAAGAGCCCCTCTCTCCCACACTTGTTCAAATTTAATATTTACCTTTAGTTTTTAATGCATCATTTTCATAAATAAAATATCTGTTTTAATTCTTGCATTTCTCGTTGAATATAAGGATTGGTCGGATTTTGTTATGCTAGAGAATCAGTTAAAATCAGAATAACAAATATGAAAACCAAAGATTTTAAAAAACTTGGTCGAAAGCTAAAGTTCACGTTAATTTTCTATGGCAAGATATTTTTAAGATTCTATCAAAACTATCAAGATATTTTTTAAAATACTATTAAAATACGTTGTCGGAACTTAACATTTCGCCGTGATTGAACATGTTTTACGGCAAAGTAAATTATTTTTAAATTAACTAAAACACATTGATAAACCTATCCTAAATCTCTAGAATCCTTTTAATTCATTTACAAGTTAAAAATACTGAAATGAATATTAAAGGTTTAAGGTTTAAATATTGTTGTATTCAGGATATTCCCTGAGTCCAGAGATACAAATATACTAGGTTTATAGTTTAAATATTCTTGCATCCAGGATATTCCCTGAGTCCAGGGATACAAATATACTAGGTTTAAGGTTTAAATATTGTTGTATTCAGGATAGTCTCTGAGTCCAGAGGTACAAATATACTAGGTTTATAGTTTAAATATTGCTGTATCCAGGATATTCCCTGAGTCCAGGGATACAAATATACTGGGGTTATAGTTTAAATATTGCTGTATCCAGGATATTCCCTGAATCCAGGGATACAAATATACTAGGTTTAAGGTTTAAATAATGTTGTATCCAGGATATACCCTGAGTCCAGGGATACAAATATACTAGGTTTAAGGTTTAAATATTGTTGTATTCAGGATAGTCTCTGAGTCCAGAGATACAAATATACTGGGTTTATAGTTTAAATATGGTTGTATCCAGGATATTTCCTGAGTCCGGGGATACAAATATACTAGGTTTAAAGTTTAAATATTCTTGTATCCAGGATATTCCCTGAGTCCAGGGATACAAATATACTAGGTTTAAAGTTTAAATATTGTTGTATTCAGGATAGTCTCTGAGTCCAGAGATACAAATATACTAGGTTTAAGGTTTAAATATTGTTGTATCCAGGATATTCCCTGAGTCCGGGGATACAAATGAAGATGATGAGAGAGAGAACGAGACCAAGGAGAGAGAGAGGAAGACATATCAAAGAGATCATGCTCAATGCTGGCTCAAGCTCACTAAATAGATTAAGATTATGCTCAATACTGGATCAAGCTCACTAAATAGATTATGATCATGCTCAATACTGGATCAAGTTCACTTAATAGATTAAGATTATGCTCAATACTGGATCAAGCTCACTAAATAGATTTAGATTATGCTCAATACTGGTTCAAGCTCATTAAATAGATTATGATCATGCTCAATACTGGATCAAGGTCACTAAATAGATTAAAATTATGCTCAATACTGGCTCCAGTTCACTGGATAGATTAAAATTATGCTCAATACTGGCTCCAGTTCACTGGATAGATTAAATTATGCTCAATAAAGGTTCACTATATCACTAATAAATTATAATTACGATCAAAACTAGCTCAAGCTCATTAAAACTCTTATGATTATGCCAAATCAATATTTAAATGCTGAAAACTGGCTAAAACTTGCTATACAAATATATATATATATATTTATTTGTATAGCGAGTACTATGTATATATATTTATATATGAATTGAACTCAAATCAAACTCAAGGTTCAATACTAGCTAAAGCTCTTAATCTATTTGATTTTAAAGTTTTGTGCATTATATTTTTATCCCTTGTCTTAAAATATTCAAAAACTATCCTTATCAAATTAAACCAAGATGTAGTAATTCAAATGACCTATTTTGAATGATACGGAGTATTGATTGCTGACCTTTTCTCAAGAAAACTGACTTATTCTCAAGAAAACTAACCTATTCAATAAAACTAACCCATTCAAGAAAACTAACCTTTTCTCAAGAAAACTGACTTATTCTCAAGAAAACTAACCTATTCAATAAAACTAACCCATTCAAGAAAACTAACCTATTCTCAAGAAAACTGACTTATTCTCAAGAAAACTAACCTATTCAATAAAACTAACCTATTCAAGAAAACTAACCTATTCTCAAGAAAACTAACCTATTCTGAAGAAAACTAACCTTTTCTCAAGAAAACTAACCTATTCTCAAGAAAACTAACCTATTCTCAAGAAAACTAACCTATTGTCAAGAAAAAATACCTATTTTCAAGAAAACTGATCTACAATGTATTCAAAGGAAAAATATTCA
>NW_019396631.1:82563-87542 GCF_000591075.1 Eurytemora carolleeae | reverse complement strand
CCCCCCCCCCCCGTAAAATTTCTAAAATCTAATAGACATATATTTAGTTTGACATGAGACTTTTCAGTTTGTTTTAAACCTTTATGCGTTTTTTATAAACATTTTATGCACACTGTAAGTAACCAATTCTTTAGAATATTACATTTTTTAATGAATGAAACCAGTTTTAGTGTCTACGAGTTTAAATATAAGAGGGGTTTGTTGTGAGATTTTTGTTTTTAAACAGAATTTTTCTTTATTAAATGTTTAAATTTAAAAAGCTTGAGACAACAGATTTGAAGAGAAGTTTTCCTTCATGACTCCAATCCTGGAGGCTGGTATCCCAGAACACACAGGAGGCAGAGCTCAGGTTATACCTAGATAAAGGAGGGATATATCAGGGTGTATCTTGATTTAGGACGGATATATCAAGGTGTATCTTGATTTAGGACGGATATATCAGGGTGTATCTTGATTAAGGAAGGATATATCAGGGTGTATCTTGATACGGAACACATTATCAGGGTGTATCTTGATTTAGGACGGATAAAGGGTGTATCTTGATACGGAATAGATTATCAGGGTGTATCTTGATTTAGGACGGATAAAGGGTGTATCTTGATACAGAATAGATTATCAGGGTGTATCTTGATTTAGGACGGATAAAGGGTATATCTTGATTTAGGACGTAATTATCAGATTACTGAGATAGATACAAGACAGACTTATTAGGGTGGGTATATCTCAGGTATATCTTGATAACAGGACGGGTATGTCAACTTATATCTATATATATATATATATTTATAATGATGGATATATCAGGTTAACTGACTTAAGTCTTTCCCACAAACACAAATTTTCTAATTCAGACATCTTTTTCATCTGATAGTGTAAACCTTTGATTTTTCAAACTTATATCGGGATAACTTTAGATCCCGTGGCCGAATTTAAAGAATTTAAGCGGCGGTTTAAATTTAAGCCACGGCTTAAATATGGTTGGTTCCACTTAAAATTGTATCAAATGTTTCAAGATTTAAGCCGGCCCTTAATTTAAACCGGGTTTTTGCAGATTTAAACCGCGGCTCAAATTCTTTAAATTCCATCTCAGGACGGATATATATCGGGATAACGATAGATCCAGGACGGATATATCAGGGTAACTATAAATCCAGGAAGGATATATCGGGGTAACTATAGGTCCAGGACGGATATATCGGGATAACTATAGATACAGGACGGATTTATCATGATAACTATAGATCCAGGATGGATATAACGGGGTAGCTATAGATCCAGGACGGATATATCGGGGTAACTATAGATCCAGGACGGATATATCGGGGCAACTATAGATCCAGGACGGATTTATCATGATAACTATAGATCCAGGACGGATATAACGGGGTAACTATAGATCAAGGACGGATATATCGGGGTAACTATAAATCCGGGTCGGATATATCAGGGTAACTATAGATCCAGGACGGATATATCGGGGTAACTATAAATCCGGGACGGATATATCAGGGTAACTATAGATCCAGGACAGATATATCGGGGGATATCTAAATATAAGACGGATATATCAGCGAATATATGCTGGATATGTAATTTATGAAAATGAGGACGAGAATGATGATAAGAATTGGGATGAGAAAGGGGATGGGGGATGAGGATGAGGATAAGGATGGGAATAAGGGGGAGAATGAGGATGAGGATGAGGAAGGAGATGATGATAAGGATGAGGACGAGGTTGAGGATGAGAATGAGGATGAGGATGAGGATGAGGATGAGGATGAGGATTTGGATGAGGTTGAGGTTGAGGTTGAGGATGAGGATGAGGATGAGGAGGAGTTATGAGGATGAGTTTGAGGATGAGAAAGGGGATGAGGTTTGAAGATGAAAATGAAGATGAGGATGAGGATGAGAAAGGGGATGAAAATGAGGATGAGGATGAGGATAAGGATAAGGATGAGGATAGGATGAGGATGAGGATGAGGATGAGGATAAGGATGAAGATTAGGAGAGAAAAAGGATAAGGATGTGGATGAGGATGAGGATGATGACGAGGATAATGATGAGGATGAAGGTGAGAATGAGGACGGGGATGCTGATGAGGATGAGGATAAAGAGAAGGATTAGAATGAGAAAATGGATGAGGATGAGTAAGATTTATATGATAATAAGGATAAGGATGAGGGTTAGGAAGGATAAGTAAGAATGCGTGTATGGATGAGAATTGAAAACTATCTACCTATCTCCAGGATGAATATGGTTAAATTTTATCCGGACTGAAACATTTTTAGAACTAGTTTCTCCGGTGTCAAGGTTTGCTCCGATGATATTTGAGTTTACTTGAAGTTTTCCCTTCTCTGGGGTACTACAGGATACCTAGAGATCCGGGGGACCAGGGGTCATTCAAGGTTAAAATATTATCATTAACAATTGCAATGAAAGCGTGTTGAAAAAAGGGAATAAAATTAATAACATGAAATTATTCATTAATTTGGCTTTACCGTTGCATTTTTCTTTGATTGGGAAAAAATTAATTGAATAAAAAATTGTGCCAACCTTAACCAATATCTGAATATAATAATGAAAAAATAAATAAAAATTGAACATAAAAAAAAATTGTGGAATAGGTGGTCGGCTTTTAGAAATAGTTTTTGATTTTGAATAGTCCAATAACCATTTATCCAATTATTTTCGTTGTAACGAAATCAAATACATTGAAATATTGTTTAATGTAGTCTTTCTAAGACACAGTTTGCTTGTTCTTACTGTATAATATTAAAAGGGTAAAATATATTCTAAATCTGAGTTCATGAGCACATTCATTTCTATATCGTGTAAACAAGCAGTTAAGCTGAATTGAACCAAGACAAGGATCAACCTGAGAATAATAAAGTCAGGGTTGAAATTACTCCTCTGGCCCCCTTCCTGTCTATTCATTATACAACCAAGTTTACGGAAAGATTTGAAAACCAAGGAGCTCCGTGCCACGGTATCGGGTTGTCCTTTCTTCTCCCTGTTCTCCGGGTTGTCTAGAACCACGGAAATAACTGAACCCTGATCCTCGTATGTGGAAGGTGACCTGAAGCTGATACTGGAGATTGAAATCTGCACATCTTCGTTCTCTCCTTAAATGAACAATGATCAATTCCAGATTTCAAATAATTCTTCTATTCCTGTGTTATCATGGATATATCTACATATCTTTATGTATCTGGGTGCAAAACGTGAAAACGACTAAATTCTTTTCCCCAGGGAGAATGAAAATTAACAAAAACAAAAACACACACCCACTAGATTATCAATATTTAGAACAATGTTGCGCAAATAATGAGACCTAAAACTTTAGATCACGAAGCTTAGTTCCATGAACATTTCAAAGGAACTGAGTTCTTGCCTCATATATTTGCAACACGATGTCGTAGATTTTTAAAGTTTCAATTCTGTAAGATTAAATAGTCTAAGTTTGAAATATCAAAAATTTGCACACTGCTAAGATACAGGGATTAGACAATTTGACTTTGTGACAGTTGACATCGTTTTTAATTCTTAGTTTCTATTTCATACTTTTTCGCAACCTGAAGGTGAAAACTTGACTATATCTGAATACATCCCTGAACTTCTGAAGGTGAAAACTTGACTATATCTGGGTACATCCCTGAACTTCCAACTGCCAGTTTAAATTTGAAATACCGATTTAATGTTAAAGGATAAGAAAGGGTTTGAATCGGTGATTCAAATTTGAACCGATGAAAGGCGATTCAAGTTCTGTCCCGGGTTTCAAGGATATAAGGATGAGAAAACTATAGTTTGAGTCAAGTAATCAAATTCTTTACCTGAATATATTGTTAACTGATCAGGGTTAGTTTCTGAATCCAATAAACGGGTTGCAATCAGATCTATTGTATTCTGGAGTTTATCAACCTTACAATATAAATATTATTATTACATAAAACTACCTAGGGACAAGATCAGAGATTTATTAGTTGGTAGTTCTTTCAAAGGGAGTAACTGCAGAAGGTTGAGGTGGTTGAGAAAACTAGGCATTCAGGGCTCTTCAAGCCCATTTTCTATTCACATCTTTATCTTTAAATTGTTGTTCTTCGAGTTGTCTTTTTTTTAAATGTTATTCACTAAATGTTTTTAAGAACTAGATGGTAGGAGAGATGGAACCCTGATCAGGGCTCGGAGGAGAAAAGCTATTTAAGAACTAGATGGTAGGAGAGATGGAACCCTGATCAGGGCTCAGAGGATAATAGCTATTTAAAAACTAGATGGTAGGAGAGATGGAACCCTGATCAGAGCTCGGAGTAGTATATCTGTTTAAGAACTAGATGGTAGGAGAGATGGAACCCTGATCAGGGCTTGGGGCAATATCTTGACAAACTAGGAGTTCGTTCAATCACAGGATCTTTAGATACAAATGAGAAGAAGACAGTTAAAAAGATAGCGACCATATTCTTGCGTAAACTACATTTCCTGTTTGTTTTTGCATCAATACACTGGTGAATACAATACAGTTCAATATCTAGATAGGGAACGACTTTGCGACCTCGCAACCATAATCTTTTCAGTTTACACAAAAGAGTTAAAATCAAACTTATTGTTTGGTTGCAGCATTTTTATTTAAAACATAATACATTTCTTAAATTAAAAGAACGTTTGATGCGACTTAGATCGAAGTTTCGGGTAATTCTTAATTTTATACAAGAGTGACCTGTGATCTGGTATACTAAAGTGACCTGTGATCTGGTAAACTAGAGTTATCTATGTTTTGGAACACTTGAATGACCTGTAATCTGGTTTACTAGAGTGACCTGTGTTCTGGTATACTAGAGTGACCTGTGATCTGGTATACTAGAGTGACCTGTGATCTGGTATACTTGAATGACCTGTAATCTGGTATACTAGAGTGACCTGTGTTTTGGTATACTAGAGAGACCTGTGATCTGGTATACTAGAGTGACCTGTGATCTGGTATACTA